>NW_022630783.1:0-56921 GCF_010909765.2 Amblyraja radiata | reverse complement strand
ATATATATTATCTCTAAGTATCTTTTCCATTAATTTGCTCACAACTGAAGTCAAACTAACAGGTCTATAATTGCTAGGTTTACTCTTAGATCCCACCTACATTTCTCCCATCTCCCCTCAAGCCTGCACCCTCCAGTTTGTGGATCACCACTGCTGTGCGGGATATTCTTTGTGACTGTGCCGTAGTGAGTTGTAATTACAGAGAGCAGCACAGCACAAGAATAGACCCTACGGCCCACAATATATGTGCAGGAAAACATTTCAGTATCGGCTGAAGTTACCCACTCATCCATTCCTCTCCCTACCTTGTACTCTTGCTCACTGAAATATCTCTCGTATGCTAGAACGAAGATGACATTCTCCACCGCCTCTTGAATCGCCTCTTCCAGCCTCTGGCGGTAATGATTTGTCAAATCCAGCAGCTGCCAATCATCACACCTTTCCAGGAGCTCCATCATCGAAGACATTGGAGGAGCTGTGATGAATCAAAATAATGGAATTATCAAGTGTTGTCTGTTTTCCTCCAACCATAGCTGTCACCACCCCCACTCTGCTAAAAGGCAGACCACATGACGGAGATGAGACGCTCCGATCAGCGGGTTGCTGTCAGGCCACGTGCCGGATCTACCCGCACCCTGCACGGAGGGAGGGAGACCCGGCTGTGATCCTCGACTTGCCCTGAGAATGGTCCCCAGGCTGTTGCTGTAACTTATTCCCTGCAGCATCTAAACAATGCGCTAACTCACAACAATTGTCCCTCTCCCACTGTTCAATCCCACGGGTGCATTTTCTTGATTCTGGATGGACACAATGTCAACACCTTTTGACAGAATACACCGTTGCGACATTAAACGCAACTTATTCTCACACTTTAGCTTTAGCATTCAGAGTTCAGAGGCACAGTATGCAAACAGGCCCAGCGAGTCCATGCCAATCATCAATCCATCTACAGAGGGCAATTGATGTTCATGCCAGCATGCCATAGGGATGTGGGAGGAAACACACACTGTCATAGGAAAAACATGCGAACTCCACACAAACAGTGGCCGTGGTTAGAATCGAACCCGAGTCTCCGGAGCCGTGAGCCAGTGGTTCTACCAGCTGCACTACTGTGCCCACACTTATTATTGTCACATGTACTGAGAAACTGTGAAAATATTGTGTTTGCATGCTGTCCAATCTAATCAGGTAATACTATACATAAATACGGCTAAGCCAAGCACAAGTACAGCAGTTAGAGTGTAGAGAGTGCTGAATACAGTTTTCTCAGCATGTAGCGATACAGTTTCAGAGAAAACATCCAACGTCCACAATGAAATAGTTTGTAAAAATAAGGACTGTGTCCCCACACAGGCCACAACTCACCAATGGAAGGATCTTTCAGTAGACATTATAACATCATAATAACAATGCGCAAGATTCACAGCAACGTGGTTCTATACATTCAGAACCCGTTTACTGAGAAGACATAGAAACATAGAAAATAGGTGCAGGAGTAGGCCATTCGGCCCTTCGAGCCTGCACCGCCATTCAATATGATCATGGCTGATCATCCAACTCAGTATCCTGTACCTGCCTTCTCTCCATACCCCCTGATCCCTTTAGCCACAAGGACCACATCTAACTTCCTCTTAAATATAGCCAATGAACTGGCCTCAACTACCTTCTGTGGCAGAGAATTCCAGAGAAGGAAGCGCCGCGAGGCAGTTCATTCAAAATGGCGCCAAGAATCGACCCCCGCGCGTGCGTGTTCTCGACGGCAGCGCGCAGGGACACCGGCAGCCAAGGGATGCATGGGCGGGGGATGGGTGCTGATCATGGCTGATCATCCCCAATCAGTACCCCGTTCCTGCCTTCTCCCCATATCCCCTGACTCCGCTATCTTTAAGAGCCCTATCTAGCTCTCTCTTGAAAGCATCCAGTGAACCGGCCTCCACCGTCCTCTGAGACAGAGAATTCCACTGCTAGGGTGTCTTTCCAGTCAACTTTGGCCAGCTCCTCCCTCATGGCCCCACAGTCCCCTTTATTCAACTGCAACACTGACACCTCTGATCTACCCTTCTCCCTCTCCAATTGTAGATTAAACCTGACCATATTATGGTCACTACCTCCTAATGGCTCATTAACCTCAAGTTCCTTTATCAAATCTGGTTCGTTACACAACACTAAATCCAGAATTGCCTTCTCCCTGCTAGGCTCCAGTACAAGCTGCTCTAAGAATCCATCACGGAGGCACTCCACAAACTCCCTTTCTTGGGGTCCAGTCCCAACCTGATTTTCCCAGTCTACTTGCCTGTTGAAATCTCCCATAACAAGCGTAGCATTACCTTTCTTCCTTGCTTCGTTGCAGCTAGTCGGGTGAATATTGATTTGCGAGGTGTGGCTGTAGTTCTGTGGGTGCAGTGCTCAGTATCTGCGTGCAAGCAGCTGCCTGTCCACAGTGTGGATTCCAAGCCTCACATTCCTCAGTACAGGGAGCGGTCTCGCTGCTGAACACAAGACCAATTGGTTTGACAACATAAAGTACTTTTAATATTCCTGTTAACCCTTTCTGCCGGTAGGAATACAGTAACATGGATAGGATTTGAACAGAACCCGGAGGAATTTTGTCAGCAAGGTCTCCATGATGTCAGGTGATGTCTGCAGTACCACCACCGGTCCCACTTCACAGGAGAATCATCCGTCTCATCTCTAGACGACGCTGCCCAAACCTGCCCAAAGGTTCATCACGAGGCTGTGGGAACGGGGCCCCACTGTCTGGGCGGGCGGGGCGACTCGGGGCCGGGGAGGGAGGACAGCAGATTGACATCCATCCATCCATCCATCTGTGAGTATTTTGTCCGCCGCTCCCCAGTGCTGCAAATGTGAAATAAAGACCCACAGATTCTGCAGGTCTAAACTCAAACCCACAGATGCTGCAGGTCTAAACTCAAACCCACAGATGCTGCAGGTCTGAACTCAAACCGGATAACACAACCTCAAGTTCCCATTTAGGTTACACACCACCTTCTAGTTTAAAATATCGATGAGTCCAAATGGTGAACTCTCTCCCCCAACAGATCCTGTCACACATGTCATGGGTGGAATTGGCTGCTCACAACTTCTGCTCAAATAAAACAAATGCTGTTCCGACACGTAAACACAACACAAACATTTACCTCACATTTCTAATTCCAAGAAAGGTTACAATTGGCAAACTCACGGGGTGTTAGGTGGTTAATTGGAATAAGTCTGGAAATTATTAACTGTATTTGGAACTTTGATAAATGATTGGAAAGGCTAAATTTCACGAGAGCATCAATTGAGGTGTATAGAGTAATGAGATGAGGGATGAAAGGAGAAGCAGTTTAGCACGGTGATACAGGAATTAGCTGAAAGATTATAGACCTGGTGAAACGTTTCTCCCACCACAGGATCAGTACAGATCTGGAACTCATAGAAACATAGAAAATAGGTGCAGGAGTAGAGGCCATACGGCCCTTCGAGCCTGCACCGCCATTCAATATGATCATGGCTGATCATCTAACTCAGTATCCTGTACCTGCCTTCTCTCCATACCCCCTGATCCCTTTAGCCACAAGGGCCACATCTAACTCCCTCTTAAATATAGCTAATGAACTGGCCTCAACTACCTTCTGTGGCAGAGAATTCCAGAGAAGGAAGCGCCGTGAGGCCGTTCATTCAAAATGGCGCCAAGAATCGACCCCCGCGCGTGCGTGTTCTCAACGGCTGCCCGACTTGGCGGGAAGAGGCAGCGCGCAGGGACACCGGCAGCCAAGGGATGCATGGGCGGGGGATGGGTGCTGATCATGGCTGATCATCCCCAATCAGTACCCCGTTCCTGCCTTCTCCCCATATCCCCTGACTCCGCTATCTTTAAGAGCCCTATCTAGCTCTCTCTTGAAAGCATCCAGTGAACCGGCCTCCACCGCCCTCTGAGACAGAGAATTCCACTGACTCACCACTCTCTGTGTGAAAAAGTGTTTCCTCGTCTCCGTTCTAAATGGATTACCTGAGGTCCCTTGTCAGCCACAGTCACCCCTTACTGCCCTTGGAATCTTTCTTCCTCTTTGGAATGAACTGATCCTGCACCTTCTGTATTATTCCCAGAAATAGCTGCCATTGTTGTTCCACTGTCATCCCTGCTAGGGTATCTTTCCAGTGAACTTTGGCCAGCTCCTCCCTCATGGCCCCATAGTCCCCTTTATTCAACTGCAACACTGACACCTCTGATCTACCCTTCTCCCTCTCCAATTGTAGATTAAACCTGACCATATTATGGTCACTACCTCCTAATGGCTCATTAACCTCAAGTTCCTTTATCAAATCTGGTTCGTTACACAACACTAAATCCAGAATTGCCTTCTCCCTGCTAGGCTCCAGTACAAGCTGCTCTAAGAATCCATCACGGAGGCATTCCACAAACTCCCTTTCTTGGGGTCCAGTCCCAACCTGATTTTCCCAGTCTACTTGCCTGTTGAAATCTCCCATAACAAGCGTAGCATTACCTTTCTTCCTTGCTTTGTTGCAGCTAGTCGGGTGAATATTGATTTGCGAGGTGTGGCTGTAGTTCTGTGTGTGCAGTGCTCAGTATCTGCGTGCAAGCAGCTGCCTGTCCACATTGTGGATTCCAAGCCTCACATTCCTCAGTACAGGGAGCGGTCTCGCTGCTGAACACAAGACCAATCGGTTTGACAACATAAAGTACTTTTAATATTCCTGTTAACCCTTTCTGCCGGTAGGAATACAGTAACATGGATAGGATTTGAACAGAACCTGGAGGAATTTTGTCAGCAGGGTCTCCATGATGTCAGGTGATGTCTGCAGTACCACCACCGGTCCCACTTCACAGGAGAATCACCCGTCTCGTCTCAACAGGATGCTGCCCAAACCTGCCCAAAGGTTCATCACGAGGCTGTGAGGAACGGGGCCCCACTGTCTGGGCGGGCGGGGCGACTCGGGGCCGGGGAGGGAGGACAGCAGATTGACATCCATCCATCCATCTGTGAGTATTTTGTCCGCCGCTCCCCAGTGCTGCAAATGTGAAATAAAGACCCACAGATGCTGCAGGTCTAAACTCAAACCCACAGATGCTGCAGGTCTAAACTCAAACCCACAGATGCTGCAGGTCTGAAATCAAACCGGATAACACAACCTCAAGTTCCCATTTAGGTTACACACCACCTTCTAGTTAAAAATATCGATGAGTCCAAATGGTGAACTCTCTCCCCCAACAGATCCTGCCACACATGTCATGGGTGGAATTGGCTGCTCACAACTTCTGCTCAAATAAAACAAATGCTGTTCCGACACGTAAACACAACTCAAACATTTACCTCACATTTCTAATTCCAAGAAAGGTTACAATTGGCAAAGTCACCGGCTGTTAGGTGGTTAATTGGAATAAGTCTGGAAATTATTAACTGTATTTGGAACTTTGATAAATGATTGGAAAGGCTAAATTTCACGAGAACATCAATTGAGGTGTATAGAGTAATGAGATGAGGGATGAAAGGAGGAGGAGCAGTTTAGCACGGTGATACAGGAATTAGCTGAAAGATTGTAGACCTGGTGAAACGTTTCTCCCACCACAGGATCAGTACAGATTTGGAACTCATAGAAACATTAGAAATTCAGAAATTCTTGATGAATGTTGGAACAAACATCCTAATACAGAAAAATTAATAACTTATATATATAATATCTTATTAGACAGTGACATTCCTTCGACGGACTTACACAGACAAACATGGGAAAAAGAATTAAATCAAGTAATAACGAAAGATACTTGGGAAGAAAGTTTGCAACACATACATCAGTGTTCACTAAACGCCAGACATTCTCTAATACAATTTAAAGTAATACATAGGTTACATTATTCAAAAACAAAACTACATAAAATTTTTCAACATATCTCACCTATATGTGATAAATGTCAACATTTAGAAGCTACATTATCTCATATGTTTGCAAACTGTATAAAAATTAAAAATTTCTGGGTAAATATTTTCAGTATAATATCTAAAGTAACCAACACACAATTGGACCCAGATCCAAAATTAATAATACTCGGAATATTAGAATTAAATCAAACATTTAGAACAACACAAAGAAACTTTATTGATTATAGTTTAATAACAGGAAAAAAATTAATTCTAAAATTTTAGAAAGGCCCTACGGCCCCCACAATCAAAATGTGGATTATAGAAATGACGGAGACCTTAAACGTGGAAAGAATCAGATTTTCCCTGTTGGACAAACAGGAATTATTCGTCGGAACATGGACTCCTTTTATTGATTACTTAAAGGGTCAGAATAGTTCAACACAGGAACCTGACTAGCACTCGGGCTAAAGAATGGATGAAATGCTATACTCTGAAATGTACGAATATATCTCGAATGAATTTTTTTATCTTAATAAATTTTTCCATTCTTCTTTAACTATCTTTTTCTTTTTTTTTTCTTTTTTTGTTTTTGTTTTTCTTATCTTTCTTTTCTTTCTTTACTTCATCTATCTCTTTAGTTCTATCTAGTTTTTTAAAAAAAAGGAAGAAAAAGGCAAAAGGTATTGGAGACAATGTAATAATAATTGACAATATTATCAATTTAAAAATGTAAGACTGTAATTGTAACAATAGGATTGTTTATTTAAGTACTGTTGTACGGGGGACTGGTTTAGAGGTGACACCGGGGGCATGGCCCAGTTCGGTTGATGACTGCACAAAGACAATAAAGTTCAAGTAAGCAAGACTGCTTTAATCGTCCATTATGTATAGTCCAGATAGAGACAGAACATAATGAAACATGGTGGCAGCGGTGGGATGGACGTCGAAAATTGTCAGAATTAACTAGAAAAGTGAAAGTTTAGCTAGCTAGCAGCAGGCTAACGTTAGCATTACAGAAGCCGGCAAAGAAGAAAAAATGCAGTTGAACAATTGGCCAGTAGCTTGTTTTCAGTGGGCCCGTAGCCAACAGCACACCAAAGACACAACAAAGCACAAAAGATAAGCAGTTAGCCTTCAGCATCGGCAAAGAAAAAACAACAGCTAGCTGACAGCGATGGGAGGGCTAAAACCCCCTGGAACTTTGGTTTTGGACTCCAACAACTTGGCGAAGTCATGGAAAAGTTGGAAGGAGGAGTTCACACTGTACATAGACCTTACCATGCCAGACGCCGAAGAGACCACAAAAGTCAAGCTATTCAACTATCTCATCGGAGAAAAAGGCAGAGAACTTTGGGCAACTTTGTCGAGTGCTAGCCCTTCAGCGAGGACCACAGTGAGTTCAATGATCATACAGTTTGATGAGTACTGCAACCCAAAGGTAAACGAGACTGTGGAAAGGTACCGATTCTTCATGAGGAACCAAGGATTGGATGAAAACGTGGACAGCTATATAACAGACTTGAAAATACTTGCGAGTAGTTGCAATTTTGGGGACATTAGAGATTCATTGATTAGAGATCGACTTGTGTGTGGTACAAATAGCTCAGCACTGAGGGAGGGATTACTCAGGGAAGAGAAGCTGACTCTGGAGACATGCCTGCACATTTGTAGAGCTACAGAGCTGTCAAGGGAGAATAGCAGAACACTGCAAGGACAGACAGTGGAGGAGGTACATGCACTGAAACAGGCAGAAGAAAGACAAAAAGACAATGAGATACTGTGCAAGTTTTGTGGTAGAACACATGAGAGGAATAAGAAAAAATGCCCAGCTTTTGGAAAAAAAGTGTAAGAAGTGTGGAAAGGAAAATCATTTTGCAGCTCAGTGCAGATCGAGACAAGAGAGCAGTAGGAAAACTAAGAAAGTGCATGCAGTTACAGAGCAGACTAGTGACAGTGACTCTTATGAGGATGTCAACTGTATAACTGAAGCAAATAGAGAGGATGAAACTGTAAACCAGGTTAAAAACAGCCACAGTCAGGGCCAGCAGCTCTTTGCAGGAATGAAGATAGGGGAAAAGTTAGTGGACTTCCAGATAGATTGTGGGGCCACCTGTAATATCATCCCCATCGATCTACTAAACCCAGACACACAGTTAGAGCACACTGAGAAGGTGCTAGTGATGTATAACAAGACCAAGTTGACTCCTCTGGGTACATGTAAGGTTAAGGTCAGAAACCCCAGAAACAACAAGCTGTACCGACTGGAGTTTCAAGTGGTTGACCAGAGTAGCAGAATCTCTTTACTGGGCAGAAAAGCCAGCGAGGCAATGAAGTTGATAAAAGTACAGTACGAGAATATTCTGGCTATAGACAGCATAGTGAAGAAAGAGCCGAGCCCAGTGACAAAGGGAGAAAGTGGCAAACACGTGACCATGGACAAAATAAATGAGGAGTTTGAGGATGTGTTCACCGGAGATGGCTGCATGGAGGGTGAATATAGAATAGAGATAGATGACAGGGTACCGCCAGTGAAACTGCCAAAGCGCAGAGTGCCTGTAGCTATGATGACACCTCTACAAGAGGAGCTCAAAGATCTAGAGAGAAGAGGGATAATCACACCAGTGGAACGCAGCATTGACTGGATCAGTAGCATGGTCGCAGTGAGAAAACCTAATGGGAAGCTGAGGATCTGTATAGACCCAAAACCTCTGAATCGGGCACTAAAAAGAAGTCACTATCCACTCCCAACTATAGATGACATCCTGCCGGAGATGTCAAAGGCAAAAGTATTCACAGTCTGCGACGTGAAGCAAGGCTTCTGGCACGTCAAACTAGAGGAAGAGTCGAGCTTCCTTACCACATTCGCCACTCCATTTGGCCGCTTCCGTTGGCTAAGGATGCCGATGGGAATAAGCCCAGCACCTGAAGTGTTCCAAAGAAAGCTCATGCAGGCCCTGGAGGGCCTCCCAGGAGTCTGCGTCATAGCAGATGATGTGTTAATCACGGGGGAAGGAGCAACACAAGAGGAGGCAGGAAAGGACCACGACGAGAAAGTCAGACGCTTTCTAACCAGGTGCAGAGAGCGCAACATCAAGCTGAACGCGGCCAAATTCAAGCTCAGACAAAAAGAGGTGCCCTACATAGGTCATCTGCTCACGGCCGAGGGACTGAGGGTTGACCCGGAGAAAGTACGGGCAATCAGAGAGATGCCAAGGCCAACGGACGTGAAAGGGGTACAGAGATTAGTTGGGATGGTCAACTATCTTTCTAAGTTCTATGACCACCTTTCAGATGACTCTGAGATTCTGAGACAACTCGCGCGCAAGGAGAACATGTGGGAATGGACGGACATCCAAGAAGGGGCGTTTCAAAGACTGAAAGTCAAAATCGCTAAAGCACCAGTTCTACAGTACTACAACAAGGAAAAGGAGTTGACACTTCAGTGTGATGCATCTGACACGGGACTGGGGGCCGCCCTGACACAGAAAGGTAAACCGGTAGCATTTGGTAGTAGGGCACTCACACCAACTGAAAGGGGCTATGCCCAAATAGAGAAAGAATGCTTAGCCATAGTGTTTGGGATGGAAAAGTTCCATCAGTATACTTATGGTAGAGAGGTCACAGTACAAAGCGACCACAAGCCTCTAGAAAATATACACAGAAAGCCATTACTTAGTGCACCTAAGAGACTGCAGAGAATGCTACTCAGGCTGCAGCAGTATGATATCAGTGTGACCTATGTTCCAGGCAGGGACATGCTACTTGCAGACACGCTGAGTAGAGCATACTTACCAGAGAGCACTAAGGGAGAGAGTGAGACAGATATAGAGACTGTGAACATGGTCAGCTACCTACCCATTTCAGCAGAGAGGCTGAGTGCCATCAGGGCTGCAACAAAAGATGACACAAAGTTACAGAGTGTGGCAAACAGAATACTGTCAGGGTGGCCCAAGAGAAAAAAGGACTTACCAAGTGACATCAGGCACTACCACACTTTCCAAGATGAACTGAGTTTCCAGGACGGCATAGTGTTCCGAGGAGACAGAGCCGTGATACCTGACGCACTCAGGGTGGACATCACTCACAGGATCCACTCCTCTCACCTGGGAGTAGAAGGATGTCTGAGGCGAGCGAGGGAGTGTGTATACTGGCTTGGAATGAACGACGAGATCAAGACCTTCATCGCCAAATGTGACATATGTAGGTCAGTGGACCCAAAGCAACAAAGAGAGACACTACATCCACATGACATGGCCAGCAGACCCTGGGCCAAGGTAGGAACGGACCTTTTCTCCTTTCACAATAAAGACTATCTGATAACAGTAGATTATTATTCAAACTTTTGGGAGGTCGATTATCTACCTGACACTAAGAGCAACACAGTGATCAAAAAACTCAAGGCCCACTTTGCCCGACAGGGGATTCCTGACATTGTTATCTCGGATAACGGACCCCAGTATGCATCACAAGAGTTTCAGCACTTCAGCCAGAAGTGGGGCTTTGAACACAGGACATCGTCGCCGGGATACCCGCAGAGTAATGGGAAGGCGGAGTCAGCGGTAAAGACAGCCAAGCGCCTGATGCTGAAGGCTGCAGCAGCGAGACAGGATCCGTACTTGGCAATGCTGGATCATCGCAACACACCGAGCCAGGGCCTCAACACAAGCCCGGCACAGAGACTCCTAAGCAGGAGGACCAGGACCCTGCTTCCCACAAAGGACACTCTGCTGAAGCCAGAGGTGACACACGACGAACAGGGACTGAAATACAACAGACAGAGACAGGAAAAGTACTACAACCGCACAGCAAAAGACATGGACACTCTGAAAAGAGAGGACAGTGTGAGAGTACAGCCCTGTGACACACACAAGGGTTGGAGACCAGCGAGAGTGGTCCAACAGGTGAGCCATAGATCGTATGAGGTGGAGTTAGTCAGGAGGTGTTCTGAGACGAAATCGTCGCCACCTCAGACACAATCTCACCACGCTCACACCAACACAAAACACACCCACACCAACAGTGACTGAGGCGGCCATACCGCCAGATGGCCCAGCAGAGAACCAAGACACGGTCACCAGGTCAGGTCGACAAGTTGTCACCACGGTCACCAGGTCAGGTCGACAAGTTGTCAGACCCCGCTACCTGACAGACTATACTCAGTGATTAGAGTATGGACTATGAAAAAAAAAAGAAATGAAAATGTGTTGTTTATGCACTTGTTGGAAACGGATGTTTTGAACTGTTGATTTATTATTGCTTATGTTGTTAGATCTGTTGTAAATGAGCAGAGCATATGGTACAAGTGTTGTACATAATACCTAAGGGAAAGAGACTAACTTGAAAAAAGAAAAAGAAAGATGTAACAATAGGATTGTTTATTTAAGTACTGTTGTACGGGGGACTGGTTTAGAGGTGACACCGGGGGCGCGGCTCAGTTCGGAGGATGACTGCACAAAGACAATAAAGTTCAAGTAAGCAAGACTGCTTTAATCGTCCATTATGTATAGTCCAGATAGAGACAGAACATAATGAAACAGCATTAACATTGAATTCTCCCAATTTGGCTAGCCCTTGCTGTCTCCTCCCCTTCCTTAACCCTCTAGCTGTCTCCGCCCCCCCCCCCCACCCCCCCCCCCGCCCTCGGGCTCCTCCTCCTCCTCCCCTTTTCCTTCTTTCTTTCCCCCCCCACCCCCCATCAGTCTGAAGAAGGGTTTCGGCCCGAAACGTCGCCTATTTCCTTCGCTCCATAGATGCTGCTGCACCCGCTGAGTTTCCCCAGCAATTGTGTGTGACTTCAATGGAGCCGCCCACTGGGGAGCGGCGGACAAAATACTCACCGATGTCAATCTGCTGTCGTCGCTCCCCACAGCGGCCCGGCTTCCGACAGCGGGACCCCGCTCCCCCGGCCTGGACAGTGGAGCTCCTCTCCTCTCTCCTCTCTCCGCTGCCCCAGCCCGTGGACTCCCTCTCTTCACTTCTCTTCTCTGTTCACCCGCCGCTGCAACAGGTCGGTCGGCAGGAAGGAAGCGACGCCCATCCGGTGACTTGCCAGCTTGTGCACATGCGCACTGCGTCATCATGGCAGGAAGGAAATTAAACAAACCCACAGATGCTGCAGGTCTAAACTCAAACCCACAGATGCTGCAGGTCTAAACTCAAACCCACAGATGCTGCAGGTCTAATATCAAACCCACAGATGCTGCAGGTCTAATATCAAACCCACAGATGCTGCAGGTCTAAACTCAAACCCACAGATGCTGCAGGTCTAAACTCAAACCCACAGATGCTGCAGGTTTAAACTCAAACCCTCAGATGCTGCAGGTCTAAACTCAAACCCACAGATGCTGCAGGTCTAAACTCAAACCCACAGATGCTGCAGGTTTAAACTCAAACCCTCAGATGCTGCAGGTCTAATATCAAACCCACAGATGCTGCAGGTCTAAACTCTGGGAAGGGAGACAAAAGTAGGTCAAGTTTGGGGAATGATAAGGAGAATGAAAGGAATTAAAAGAGAATACAAATATCCAATCCTAACTGACGGGGAAATTACAGCAGTGAAAGACGAAGAGAAAGCAGAGATGTTGGCAAAATCTTTTGCTAAAATTCACAGTTCAGACAATGTTAGTTTTTATTTAGCGAATGCAAAGTCCTTTAGCCAAGCAGTTGCCTCTTGAACAAGCACACCGTGCGGTTGGGCTGCTGCCCCATTTGTGAAGGCTGGCCAAGCAGGGGCCTTGTCCAGTCCTGAATAGCAAAGAAGATCAAAGCCATTGATGGTGTATTGGCCCGCTTCCTCTGTGCCCAACGTGAGTCTCTTGGAGACAGATGACGTCGATGGAGTGTTGGTGGGCGAGGACTTCGATGAGGTGTCACTTGGCTGCAGAGAGGCCTTCAACATTCAGTTGTAGTATTCGGAGAGCAGGTGCAACTGCTAGGTGCTCTTGAGGCTGGTCGTTGTTGCTGCTTTCGGCTTTGGGATAATGACTAGGATTCTTTGACTTGGCTCTCAGGCGTCGTCTTGTAGAATTTAGTCTGCTGGGAGGATCATTGGCTTCCCCAGGCGAGCCTGGGTACTGACGGGGGGCGCGACGAGAACGCTGATCCATTGCCCCCCTTCTTCACTAACAATGTTAGTGAAGAAGGAAGAAAAGGAAAAGAAAATACCATAGCAGAGAATAGACAGGTAATACGACATGAGGAAGACACTAACGATGTTCTAAACAAACCATTCACAAAGACAGAATTCAACCGAGCTCTTAGAAAAACCAAGATGTCAGCACCAGGTAAAGATCAGATTTGTTACACCATGTTAAACCATCTCAGTGAAACATCCAAGGATTTTTTGTTAGAATTTTATAATAAAGTGTGGGAGGGTGGGAAATTACCGCAAAGGTGGAAGGAGGCAGTAGTAATCCCAATAGGAAAGCCAGGTAAAGATCTGACAAACCCAGGGAATTATAGGCCTATTGCATTAACATCCAACATATGTAAAGTAATGGAAAAAATGGTAAATGAAAGGTTAACATATTATGTAGAAAATAAAGGATATTTATCCAATTACCAGAGTGGTTTTAGGAAGGGGAGAAACACCATGGATCCAGCTATATGTTTAGAACATGAAATTAGGAGAGCACAAATTAATAGAGAAAGTGTAGTAGCTGTATTTTTTGATATTGAGAAAGCATATGATATGATGTGGGGAGAAGGGTTATTAGTGAAACTAGGTAAATTGGGGATTAAAGGTCGTATATTTAAATGGATTAAGGATTTTTTATTTGGGAGGTCAATACAAGTACGAGTTGGAAATCAATACTCAGGAACATTAGATATTGTAAATGGAACACCTCAAGGGAGCATAATAAGTCCTTTACTATTTTAGTAATGATAAATGATGTGTATGATGAAATTGTAAATGAAATGGGAGTTTCACTGTTTGCGGATGATGGGGCAATCTGGAAAAGGGGGAGAAATATGAAGTTTATTGTGCAGAAACTACAGAGGGCTATAATAAAGGTACAAGAGTGGTCTTATAAATGGGGATTCAAATTTTCTGTGGAAAAGACAAAGATAATGTTTTTTACTAGGAAGGAAATTGGTAGTGAGGTTAAACTAAAATTATATAACCTGGAATTGGAGAGAGTAAAATACTATAAATTTTTAGGTTTATGGTTTGATGAGAGGATTACATGGATAGTTCATATTCAGAAAGTAGTGGACAAATGTAAGAAGATACTTAATGTAATGAGATGTTTAGTTGGATGTGATTGGGGGGCAGATAGAAAAGCTTTGAAGGCTATATACAATGGGTTAATTAGATCTGTGTTAGATTATGGTTGTGTGGTGTATGGGTCCGCATCAAGTACTTCTCTTAAGAAAATAGACAACATTCAATATCAGGCATTGAGAATATGTGCAGGTGCAATAAAAACAACTCCAACAGCAGCATTACAGGTTGAAATGGGGGAGATGCCTCTAGAGATGAGAAGGATACAGCTTTCATTAAATTACTGGATTAACCTACAGGGCCAGAGTCAAGAACACCCAGCACAAGTTACTGTCAAACCATGCTGGGAAAAGGAGAGAAGGGAAACAAAAAGTTTTGGATGGACAGTGACCCAGAGAGCAGTACAAATCGGCATAGCACAATTAAATGTGGTTCCAACAGTTCCATTACCTTCAATTCCACCTTGGATACTTCCAGATGCAACAGTAGACTTTACAACATTAGAACAGGAAAACAAGGATAAACAACATAGGTATAATTCAGTCATCATACAGGAATACATTGACAGATACTACAGTTTTGTCCAAATTTATACAGATGCATCAAAAGATTCAGTAGATAAAGTAGGAGTAGCATTTATTGTACCAGAATTTCACATCAAAGTAGGGAAGAGGATCAATAATGAGGTCTCAGTATACACAGGTGAAATTATTGCAATATTGTTAGCGGTACAGTGGGTCGAGGATACTAGGCCTTTAAGGACAGTTATTTGCTCAGATTCAGGTTTAGCAATAAAGAGTTTACAGCACAGCCATTCAGACAGTAGACCAGACATTTTGATTGAAATACAACAAACATTATTCAGAATTCAAATGATGGGGCTTACAGTCATATTTTTATGGGTACCAGCACACATTGGCATTAGAGGAAACGAAATGGCAGATAAGGTAGCAAAAGAGGTAGCAAAAAGAAGTAAAATTGATTTAAGTATTAACATAGGTAAAACTGAAATCAAAGACATTATTAAGCAAAGACTGAAGGAAAGATGGCAAAAGCAATGGGATGAAGAGCGGAAAGGACGGTGGTTCTACAGAGTCCAGAGGAAAGTGGGAGAAATGAGATGTGCAGGAAAAAACAGAAAAGAGGAGACAGTAATCTCAAGAATTAGATTTGGACACACTGGTCTGAACAGTACACTTTTTATAATAGGCAAGCATAATACAGGTAGATGTGAATACTGTGGGCAAGAAGAGACAATAGAGCATGTCATTGTACATTGTGAGAGGTATGAGGAGGAGAGAGGACGGATGAGTGAGCAGTTCAGAAAAGAAAGAATACAATTTGATTTGGTAGATATTTTGCAAGGAAGTTCATATAAGTGCTATCAAATCCTGTTGCATTTTCTTAGGGTAACCAATTTGTTCGGAAGGATATAGGTTATTAGTATATGTAATGGTGTTGTTTGATCCACACTCCATGCCAGTTGGTGGCGGTAATGCACCAAAAAAGTTGTTTGCCAACCGCCAAAAAACACCACATAGAAGAAGAAGAAGAGGTCTAAACTCAAACCCACAGATGCTGCAGGTCTAATATCAAACCCACAGATGCTGCAGGTCTAAACTCAAACCCACAGATGCTGCAGGTCTAATATCAAACCCACAGATGCTGCAGGTCTAATATCAAACCCACAGATGCTGCAGGTCTAAACTCAAACCCACAGATGCTGCAGGTCTAATATCAAACCCACAGATGCTGCAGGTCTAATATCAAACCCACAGATGCTGCAGGTCTAAACTCAAACCCACAGATGCTGCAGGTCTAATATCAAACCCACAGATGCTGCAGGTCTAATATCAAACCCACAGATGCTGCAGGTCTAAACTCAAACCCACAGATGCTGCAGGTTTAAACTCAAACCCACAGATGCTGCAGGTCTAAACACACACCACCTAGCAGCATGGTGCGCTGATAACAACCTGGCCCTTAACTCCAAGAAGACCAAGGAGCTCATTGTAGACTTCAGGAAGTCCAGGGGCAGCACGCACACCCCCATCCACATTAACGGGACGGAGGTGGAACGTGTTTCTAGCTTCAGGTTCCTGGGAGTCAACATCTCCGATGACCTCTCTTGGACCCACAATACCTCAACTGGGGGTTAGTGTTTATCTATTGCTTTACTATTGTTTACTTATGTTTGGGTACTTCAGTTATGAAGTTTGTATGTACATAATAGTTGTATGTATATATATGTCTGTAGGTATTACGGGAAATTGCCTAGGGTAGTATTATTATTAGTAATTAATTGATTTTTAAATATGGTAGAAGTGTTGGGGGAAAGGGGTGAGATTTAATAAGTTATTCTTCTTCTCACTCCTTTTCGAGCTTGTACAGACACAGAGTTGGACATTGGAACTTTGATTTTGTTCTTCTCATTGCTTTGTAAATATTGATTGTAATGTCCAATTGTTTGATAATTTCGATTTTGTTAATATTAATGTCGTTAATGTCTTTACTTGTTCGGAATAAATAAATAAAAAAATAAAATAAAAAAATTAAAAAAACTCTGATCAAGAAGGCTCACCAACGTCTCTTCTTCCTGAGGAGACTGAAGAAGGTCCATCTGTCTCCTCAGATCCTGGTGAACTTCTACCGCTTCACCATCGAGAGCATCCTTACCAACTGCATCACAGTATGGTATGGCAACTGCTCTGTCTCCGACCGGAAGGCATTGCAGAGGGTGGTGAAAATTGCCCAACGCATCACCGGTTCCTCGCTCCCCTCCATTGAGTCTGTCCAAAGCAAGCGTTGTCTGCGGAGGGCGCTCAGCATCGCCAAGGTCTGCTCTCACCCCAACCATGGACTGTTTACCCTCCTACCATCCGGGAGGCGCTACAGGTCTCCGTTGCCGAACCAGCAGGTCCAGGAACAGTCACTCTACTCAACAACGTACCTCGGTGACTGCCAATCACCCCCCCACCCCCCGGACACTTATTATCACTTATTATTATTTATTCAAATCATTTGCTATGTCGCTCTTCCAGGGAGATGCTAAATGCATTTCGTTGTCTCTGTACTATACACTGACAATGACAATTAAAATTGAATCTGAATCTGAATCTGAATCTGAAACCCACAGATGTTGCAGGTCTAAACTCAAACCCACAGTTGCTGCAGGTCTAAACTCAAACCCACAGATGCTGCAGGTCTAAACTCAAACCCACAGATGCTGCAGGTCTAATATCAAACCCACAGATGCTGCAGGTCTAAACTCCAACCCACAGATGCTGCAGGTCTAATATCAAACCCACAGATGTTGCAGGTCTAAACTCCAACCCACAGATGCTGCAGGTCTAATATCAAACCCACAGATGCTGCAGGCCTATGCTAGCAATGTCACAAAATTTTGAGATGTTAAAAATCATGTCTTTAATTTATCCCATCAGATAAAGCATAAAAAGAAGTTTAATTTGACACCTAATTCACTTTCATATCCCAAGTATTAAAAAAAGTTATGGCCATTTTCATACTCGGAAATTAGCATCTTGTTCCCTATTGATTTTCTATGGACATAACAAAAAAGCTGTGATCGAGGACAGTCAAAAGCCCATAACTTTCTTAAACATTATGAGAACTGAATGAAATTTTCAGTTATCATAGATTGAAGCATTCTGAAACAAATATAAAACAATCTTACTTGGATGACCTGAAATTAAAGCATATAATGAGTCAGTTACCCAATTGTAGCCAATTCCAAGCTTCAATTACTAGATCTAAACATCTATCCATTTCTTAAGAAAAGATTAACATTTTTAAATAGCCTTAGTGTCCAAATAACATTCACAAAGAATTCACAATAAAACATGATTTTTAAATCTCATTTACATTAATTTATAGGCCAAATGGAAGGAATTTAGTGTTCAATTGCTGTAAATTAATGGCCATTTAAATCAGCTTGTGAGTGGGATCCTGTGGAACGCGCTGGTTTAGAAAGTTCCCATTGCGGTAGATTTGTGCCCCAAATGCCCAGAAAAATACTGCGGGATTTAATGGGGCCCCAAATTAGCTACTCGCAACATAAACTTTGTGTAAAGGGATCTTAAGAAGCGCGTTTCAATGTAAAAATAAACAACCTACCTTCCGTTGTCCCCTGTATGAGATCCGGCCCATGGTCTGCAGTCGCGGGTTTGGAGGATAATTTTTAAACTACTATAATAATTAAATAAACCCGATAAATGTAAAAATAGCTCCAGCGAACAAACCTCCAAGCGATTTGTCACCAGCAACTAAGTCGGCTTAATCCCTCCCTTCACCACCTCCAGTTTAAATTCCAGTTGGAATATTTTGGAGGACCAAGTAACCAAGATCCAATAACAAGCTTGATTTGAACAGCCTAGGGAAAATCACGTTTTAAACCCAGTCCCCTCTCAACGGCGCCAAAACCACACACACGGGCTGGGACAGATCTGCAGCGACGCTTAAGGTAGGTTTTGCAACATACCTAGAGGTGCAGGCTCGAAGGGCCGAATGGCCTCTACTCCTGCACCTATTGTCTATGTTTCTATGTTTCTATCACTAACTAACCGCAATAAGTCACCAATCTACACCCACTATCACAACACTGGGCCACAAAAACACCGCCTTTTGTTGTTGTTTGTGTAGAAAACATGTTTATTTTTGATTTCATTCATTATTTCCATTTGAACCATTTAAAAAAGGTCAACGCTTTTCTTTTCTCCCCCAAATTTTTCCGATATTTATTTATATTTAGATCATTATTTGTGAAAAGATTATTGCATAAATGGGAGAGGGTGCAGAGAGGGTTCGGAAGGGATATGGAGGGTGCACAGAGGGTTTGGGAGAGGGGGTGGGTTGTGGAGGACGGAGAGAGGGTTCAGTAGGGTGGGGATGGGGTGTGGGGGGTGAAGAGAGGGTTCAGGAGCGGGAGGATGGGGTGTGGAGGGTTCAGGAGGGGGAGGATGCGGTGTGGAGTGTTCAGGAGGGGGAGGATGGGGGTGTGGGGAGTGAAGAGAGGGTTCAGGAGGTTGTGGAGGGTGTCGAGAGGGCTCAGCAGGGTGGGTGGGTGACAGCATGGTGCCAGATGGGGTGACTGTGGGAAATGTGAGGCCATCCTCACCAGCAGACAATGAAGCAGCAATGCTGTATTCTGTGAATGTTTTTGTACTATTATACAATTAACATGATGCCTTGCTACAGCAGCACCAAGAGTATTAGATAACATTTATTACATAAATATGGAATAATATTGCATCAAGTTTCATCAGACTGGCGTTGCCTTGTGTAGCGAGACCGATGCTCAGCCTCTGTTCTTTAGTGTTTAGAGGAATGAGGGGTGACCTGAATGAAATGTCCATAGATTGGATGTATGTCAGGTGTCATGTTATGCTGCATGTAAGTATTTAATTGTTCCATTGTACATGTGAGAATTTAACACTCTTGACTCCTGGTTTTTCCCCTGAGTGAATAGTCCAGATCTAGGGGTCAGTATCTGTGACTGGGGTGGTGGTCGGTGTGTTTCTGGGGTGGTTTGTTTCTGACTCTGAGGAACGGTGGAACAATGCAGGGCTGCCCAGCTCCACCCAGTGTAAATGTGCTTGGGATTCCTGTCTTCATCACTGTGTCTACCAGTGGTACCTCCATCCCCCAGCTACCGTTGGTCATTTGCTGTTTCAATACATTGAGGACAGAGGAAGCCAATTATTCGACCCACAGTGTCTTTGCCGGTTGTGCAAGAGTTCATCGGTCAGATCCCACCTTCTGGTAACCAGTCTTCAAGCACACATTGTAGTGTATACGTTTCTTCAAAGGTAATTTTAGCTGTGGAATTCTCTGCCACAGAAGGTAGTTGAGGCCACAGTTCATTGGCTATATTTAAGAGGGAGTTAGATGTGGCCCTTGTGGCTAAAGGGATCAGGGGGTATGGAGAGAAGGCAGGTACAGGATACTGAGTTGGATGATCAGCCATGATCATATTGAATGGCGAATGGTGCAGGCTCGAAGGGCCGAATGGCCTCTACTCCTGCACCTATTTTCTATGTTTCTATGAGTTCCAGATCTGTACTGATCCTGTGGTGGGAGAAACGTTTCACCAGGTCTACAATCTTTCAGCTAATTCCTGTATCACCGTGCTAAACTGCTCCTCCTCCTTTCATCCCTCATCTCATTACTCTATACACCTCAATTGATGCTCTCGTGAAATTTAGCCTTTCCAATCATTTATCAAAGTTCCAAATACAGTTAATAAGTTCCAGACTTATTCCAATTAACCACATAACAGCCGGTGACTTTGCCAATTGTAACCTTTCTTGGAATTAGAAATGTGAGGTTAATGTTTGAGTTGTGATTACGTGTCGGAACAGCATTTGTTTTATTTGAGCAGAAGTTGTGAGCAGCCAATTCCACCCATGACATGTGTGGCAGGATCTGTTGGGGGAGAGAGTTCACCATTTGGACTAATCGATATTTTAAACTAGAAGGTGGTGTGTAACCTAAATGGGAACTTGAGGTTGTGTTATCCGGTTTGATTTTAGACCTGCAGCATCTGTGGGTTTGAGTTTAGACCTGCAGCATCTGTGGGTTTGATTTTAGACCTGCAGCATCTGTGGGTTGGAGTTTAGACCTGCAGCATCTGTGGGTTTGATATTAGACCTGCAGCATCTGTGGGTCTTTATTTCACATTTGCAGCACTGGGGAGCGGCGGACAAAATACTCACAGATGGATGGATGGATGTCAATCTGCTGTCCTCCCTCCCCGGCCCCGAGTCTCTCCGCCCGCTCGGACAGTGGGGCCCCGTTCCCCACAGCCTCGTGATGAACCTTTGGGCAGGTTTGGGCAGCGTCCTGTAGAGATGAGACGGATGATTCTCCTGTGAAGTGGGACCGGTGGTGGTACTGCAGACATCACCTGACATCATGGAGACCCTGCTGACAAAATTCCTCCAGGTTCTGTTCAAATCCTATCCATGTTACTGTATTCCTACCGGCAGAAAGGGTTAACAGGAATATTAAAAGTACTTTATGCACATTATACAGTAGAAGGTTGTCAAACCGGTTGGTCTTGTGTTCAGCAGCGAGACCGCTCCCTGTACTGAGGAATGTGAGGCTTGGAATCCACACTGTGGACAGGCAACTGTTTGCATGCAGATACTGAGCACTGCACCCACAGAACTACAGCCGCTCCTCGCAAATCAATATTCACCCGACTAGCTGCAACGAAGCAAGGAAGAAAGGTAATGCTACGCTTGTTATGGGAGATTTCAACATGCAAGTAGACTGGGAAAATCAGGTTGGGACTGGACCCCAAGAAAGGGAGTTTGTGGAGTGCCTCCGTGATGGATTCTTAGAGCAGCTTGTACTGGAGCCTAGCAGGGTGAAGGCAATTCTGGATTTAGTGTTGTGTAACGAACCAGATTTGATAAAGGAACTTGAGGTTAATGAGCCATTAGGAGGTAGTGACCATAATATGGTCAGGTTTAATCTACAATTGGAGAGGGAGAAGGGTAGATCAGAGGTGTCAGTGTTGCAGTTGAATTAAGGGGACTATGGGGCCATGAGGGAGGAGCTGGCCAAAGTTGACTGGAAAGATACCCTAGCAGGGATGACAGTGGAACAACAATGGCAGGTATTTCTGGGAATAATACAGAAGGTTCAGGATCAGTTCATTCCAAAGAGGAAGAAAGATTCCAAGGGCAGTAAGGGGTGACTGTGGCTGACAGGGGACCTCAGGTAATCCATTTAGAACGGAGACGAGGAAACACTTTTTCACACAGAGAGTGGTGAGTCAGTGGAATTCTCTGTCTCAGAGGGCGGTGGAGGCCGGTTCACTGGATGCTTTCAAGAGAGAGCTAGATAGGGCTCTTAAAGATAGCGGAGTCAGGGGATATGGGGAGAAGGCAGGAACGGGGTACTGATTGGGGATGATCAGCCATGATCAGCACCCATCCCCCGCCCATGCATCCCTTGGCTGCCGGCGTCCCCGCGCGCTGCCTCTTCCTGCCAAGTCGGGCGGCCATTGAGAACGCGCACGCGCGGGGGTCGATTCTTGGCGCCATTTTGAATGAACTGCCTCGCGGCACTTCCTTCTCTGGAATTCTCTGCCACAGAAGGTAGTTGAGGCCAGTTCATTGGCTATATTTAAGAGGGAGTTAGATGTGGTCCTTGTGGCTAAAGGGATCGGGGTATGGAGGGAAGGCAGGTACAGGATACTGAGTTGGATGATCAGCCATGATCATATTGAATGGCAGTGCAGGCTCGAAGGGCCGAATGGCCTACTCCTGCACCTATTTTCTATGTTTCTATGTCTTCTCAGTAAACGGGTTCTGAATGTACAGAACCACGTTGCTGTGAATCTTGTGCATTCTTATTATGATGTTATCAGTCTACTGAAAAGATCCTTCCATTGGTGAGTTGTGGCCTGTGTGGGGACACAGTCCTTATTTTTACAAACTATTTCATTGTGGACGTTGGATGTTTTCTCTGAAACTGTATCGCTACATGCTGAGAAAACTATATTCAGCACTCTCTTCACTCTACCTGCTGTACTTGTGCTTGGCTTGGCCGTATTTATGTAAAGTATTACCTGATTAGATTGGACAGCATGCAAACACAATATTTTCACTGTTTCTCAGTACATGTGACAATAATAAGTGTGGGCACAGTAGTGCAGCTGGCAGAACCGCTGACTCACGGCTCCGGAGACTCGGGTTCGCGTCTAACCACGGCCACTGTTTGTGTGGAGTTTGCATGTTTTTCCTATGACGGCGTGTGTTTCCTCCCACATCCCGATGGCATGCTGGCATGAACATCAATTGCCCTCTGTAAATGTGCCCCTAATATGCAGAACATGAGATAACATAAAACTAGTGTGAGCGGGTGATGATTGGCATGGACTCGCTGGGCCGAAGGGCCTGTTTGCATACTGTGCCTCTGAACTCTGAATGCTAAAGCTAAAGTGTGAGAATAAGTTGCGTTTAATGTCGCAACGGTGTATTCTGTCAAAAGGTGTTGACATTGTGTCCATCCAGAATCAAGAAGAGAATGCACCCGTGGGATTGAACAGTGGGAGAGGGACAATTGTTGTGAGTTAGCGCATTGTTTAGATGCCGCAGCGAATAAGTTACAGCAACAGCCTGGGGACCATTGTCAGGGCAAGTCGAGGATCACAGCCGGGTCTCCCTCCCTCCGTACAGGGTGCGGGTAGATCCGGCTCGTGGCCTGACAGCAACCCGCTGATCGGAGCGCCTCATCTCCGTCATGTGGTCTGCCTTTTAGCAGAGTGGGGTGGTGACAGCTATGGGTGGAGGAAAACAGACAACACTTGATAATTCTATTATTTTGATTCATCACAGCTCCTCCAATGTATTCGATGATGGAGCTCCTGGAACGGTGTGATGATTGGCAGCTGCTGGATTTGACAAATCATTACCGCCAGAGGCTGGAAGAGGCGATTCAAGAGGCGTTGGAGAATGTCGTCTTCGTTCTAGCATACGAGAGATATTTCAGTGAGCAAGAGTACAAGGTAGGGAGAGGAATGGATGAGTGGGTAACTTCAGCCGATACTGAAATGTTTTCCTGCACAAATTTTGTGGGCCGTAGGGTCCATTCTTGTGCTGTGCTGCTCTCTGTAATTACAACTCAGTACGGCACAGTCACAAAGAATATCCTGCACAGCAGTGGTGATCCACAAACTGGAGGGTGCAGGCTTGAGGGGAGATGGGAGAAATGTAGGTGGGATCTAAGAGTAAACCTAGCAATTATAGACCTGTTAGTTTGACTTCAGTGGTGAGCAAATTAATGGAAAAGATACTTAGAGATAATATATATAAGCATCTGGATAAACAGGGTCTGATTAGGAACAGTCAACATGGATTTGTGCCTGGAAGGTCATGTTTGACTAATCTTCTTGAATTTTTTGAAGAGGTTACTAGGGAAATTGACGAGGGTAAAGCAGTGGATGTTGTCTATATGGACTTTAGTAAGGCCTTTGACAAGGTTCCTCATGGAAGGTTGGTTAAGAAGGTTCAACTGTTGGGTATAAATGCAGGAGTAGCAAGATGGATTCAACAGTGGCTGAATGGGAGAAGCCAGAGGGTAATGGTGGATGGCTGTTTGTCGGGTTGGAGGCAGGTGACTAGTGGGGTGCCTCAGGGACCTGTGTTGGGTCCTTTGTTGTTTGTCATGTACATCAATGATCTGGATGAAGGTGTGTAAATTGGATTAGTAATATGCAGATGATACCAAGATAATGGATAATGAAGAGGATTTCCAAAGTATACAGAGTGATTTAGGCCATTTGGAAGAATGGGCTGAAAGATGGCAGATGGAGTTTAATGCTGATAAATGTGAGGTGCTACACCTTGGCAGGACAAATCAAAATAGGACGTACATGGTAAATGGCAGGGAATTGAAGAAAACAGTTGAACAGAGGGATCTGGGAATAACTGTGCACAGTTCCCTGAAGGTGGAATCTCATGTAGATAGGGTGGTAAATAAAGCTTTTGGTATGCTAGCCTTTATAAATCAGAGCATTGAGTATAGAAGCTGGGATGTAATGTTAAAATTGTACAAGGCATTGGGGAGTCCAAATCTGGAGTATGGTGTACAATTTTGGTCGCCCAATTATAGGAAGGATATCAACCAAATAGAGAGAGTACAGAGGAGATTTACTAGAATGTTGCCTGGGTTTCAACAACTAAGTTACAGAGAAATGTTGAATAAGTTAGGTCTTTATTCTCTGGAGCGCAGAAGGTTAAGGGGGGACTTGATAGAGGTCTTTAAAATGATGAGATGGATAGACAGAGTTGATGTGGACAAGCTTTTCCCTTTGAGAATAGGGAAGATTCAAACAAGAGGACATGACTTCAGAATTAAGGGACAGAAGTTTAGGGGTAACATGAGGGGGAACTTCTTTACTCAGAGAGTGGTAGCTGTGTGCAATGAGCTTCCAGTGGAAGTGGTGGAGGCAGGTTCGTTGGTATCATTTAAAAATAAATTGGATAGGCATATGGATGAGAAGGGAATGGAGGGTTATGGTATGAGTGCAGGCAGGTGGGACTAAGGGAAAAAAGGTGTTCGGCACAGACTTGTAGGGCCGAGATGGCCTGTTTCTGTGCTGTAATTGTTATATGGTTATATGGTTAACAGGTTTACTTGGAGAGCAGTCCATATCTGGAACACAATGCCAGAGGAAGCTGGAAAAGCAGATAACATTAGGGATATCAAAGTACATTCAGACCGATGAGTGGATAGGAGGGGCTTACGGGGCTGTAGGCCAAATGCAGGCAAATGGCCCTGGCTTACAATTGTAACTTGGTTGGCATGGACAATCTGGGCTGAATAGCCTGTTTCCCAGTGGTATATTGCTCTATCACTCTACCACTTAAGGCACTGTGACTCCAGTAAATCCATCGCCAAGGTTGGCCGAGGGTTCTGTTTCCGTGTTGTACAGCTCTATAACTACTTGTCCCCATGGCTCTTCACAGCGAGTCATCAAACGCACGAAGAGAGGAAGCCGTGCGGCCGGTTCAACACTTCTCCTCAACCTGGTGACTGAGAAAGAGCCGCAGGTCCGTAAACTGATATGGAAATGCTTCGTGAAAATGCACCACCTGCTCCCCAAACTGGAGGAGTTGCTGAAAGCAATGGGGGAAGAAGGTACAGGACATGTTTCTATAGAGAATTTGTCCTTTTTGTCAAAATGCAACTCAAACTAATTCCATGAAATTATTCCAACAGGTTCTGATCTGATCGAATCGTTCAAAGCCATGAAGGTTTCCTTGGAACTACCTGCTCATCTGAAAGGTATTCAATTGCATGTTTTGGCCAACAGCGGATACGCCGTCCATCGATCAGCCCTTCCTATTTATCCCATCTTTATATCCACTCCTTGCAGACTAGGGACAATTTACAGATGTCCAATTAATCAACATCTTTGCGATGAGGGAGGAATGTAAAGGACTCGGAAATAACCCTTGCGGTTACAGGGAGAATTCCATTTCAAGCCGAGTGCAGGCCAGCAAATACATTTCATAGCATTTCAAGCGGAGTGCAGGCGAGCAAATTCAATTTCATAGCATTTCAACCTCCTAACAAATCATTTACTCACAGTTCAGTTGATTCACAGCTTAGAATCACAGTCATGGACTCTCCCTCGCGATCTTCCATCATGACTGACTCGCGTCCAGGCATCCTGGGTTTTATAGTCCTCCCCCCCCCCCCCCCCCCCCGGATGTGGCGTTACCTTCATTGTGGTGAATAACAGGCGAGAGGACCAATCAGCTGATCTCAAGATTTTTTAAACACTCATAACTTTTTTATTTTTCATCGATGGGAACAATTCTCGGGGCTGCCGCAGCGGTGGAGAACTGTGAGTAAGATGGCCCAAAATTATAGCGATATAGGGTCGTGATTTGCTAAAATCAATATTTAGCGCAGACAGGAAGTGGTTAAGATGAGACTTTTAGTTCGATAGATACAGTGCGGTAACGGGATCTGAGGTCTAATTTGTCCATAGCGACCAAAATGCCCCATTTAAGCTCTCCCGGCCAGCCGCTACTTCCCAATATCCCTCTAACCCGTTACAATCCATGTATCTGTCCAAATATTATTTTACCAATTTATTTCTGCTTAGTCGACCAATACACAGCTATAACAATCAGATAATATGTAATCAATAACACATCAACTAATGAGTGTAACACTAATCATAATCGTAAAGCATAATATGGGCCAGTCAATAGTCAGAGATGCGGACAGTTGATTCTGCGGCAGGCAGGCAGCAGGTGAGACTCCAGGATGGTGTGTTGCCTCCCCTTGTGCCAGGGTCCAGGACGTCTCGAAGCAGCTGCATGACATGCTCAAGGGTGAAGTGGAGCAGCCGGAGGTTGTTGCACATGTTGGCACAAATGACATAGGTAGGAAGCAGAAGGAGGTAGGTTCTGCAAAACCACTTTACGGAATTGGGTCGAAGACTGAAAAGCAGGACCTGCAGGGTAGTGATCTCAGGATTACGTCCAATACCTCGTGCTAGTGAAGGTGTGAATGGGAAGAGGGGAAATGAATGTGTGGTTGAGGAATTGGTGCAGGGGGCAGGGAGTTAGATTTCTGGATCATTGGCATCTCATCTGGGGCAGGGGTGACCTGTACAAAAGAGACGGGTTGCACCTTAACTGGAGGGGGAGGAACATCCTAGCGGGCAGGTTTGCTAATGCTACTCGAGAGGGTTTAAACTAGATTGGCAGGGGGTGGGATCTCGTACGGGACAGAGGCGCGTGAGAGGCTAGAATTTGGTATGGAGGGTGGTGTGGGAGAGGTTAGTTGACAGAATAGGTTGGTGAAAGGCGGAGAGTGAGGAAGGAGGGTTGGTTTTAACTGCCCCTATTTTAATGCAAGGGGCCTGACGGGTAAGGCGGATAAGCTTGGGGCGTCGATAGGTATGAGCCACTGGGATGTTGTAGTGAAAAAGTTACTTTTATAACAACTTATCAGGTTCGCCTCTTAATAAACAGACAATACACAAACTGTTTGGTAGACCAGTTCAAAACTTTACTTATTATCAGCCGATGGAAGGGAGGGAGAACTCTAAGTCAAGTGAGCAATTACAGACACTTCACTATCCTCAGTCCACTTCTCTGAACAACAGAATTACATTGTATTATACAGGGTTTTTTTTGTCCCCTTAGCACATTCCACAGACATTAGTCATGGTCAGAGGTACAGGAAAATAATTTCTACAGAATGCATCAACTCAAAGGCATCTGTCACATGGTACAAGATATATTAAAAACATTGGCCATTTGGTTAACGACATTTTATTTTATCAAATACATCAGAGATCTAGCTACTTCTCTGGTTCCTCTCTCGGCACCTCGTCCCTCATAAACATAGGACACTTGGTTTACGACATCTTACTTTTCCAATACATCAAAGAGATCTAGCTACTTCTCTGCTTCCTCTCTCGTCACTTGGGAGACAATGTTTTAGTATTTATTATCTCACACACCGCAACCTGAGGCAAGCCTAATTTGAGACTAAATATAAGCTGTAAGCTAGCCCAGAAGCCAATTTAATATCTTCTTATATTTTTAACTTAATTCGGCTTTATCAGTAGCCATGACTGAAACCTGGTCAATGTTCCGGGGTACAGGAGCTTCAGGAGAGACAGGGGTGAGGGAAAAAGAGGAGGGGGGTTTCGTCCAGTGAGGCTATATGGTAGAGCTGAGGAACAAGAAAAGGATGATCACCTTGTTGGGGGTGTACTACAGACCCCCGAATAGTCAACGGGAATTAGAAGAACAAATGTGTCAGGAGATTGCAGACAGCTGCACCTCAAATAAGGTCGTTGTATTAGGAGCTTTTATCTTTCCCAATATAGGCTGGGTAAATCATAGTGTGAAGGGTATAATGGGATGCAATTAAATGGGGTGGCAAATTGTGAGTATAATGATGGAGTTAAAGGGGAAGTGAGTAGGAATGAGAGGAATAGATCGGTTAGATGTGCAGAGTCTCTTGCCCAGAGTAGGGGAATCGAGGACCAGAGGACATTGGTTCAATGTGATGGGGAAAAGATTTAATAGGAATCCGAGGAGTAACTTTTTCACACAAAGGGTGGTGGGTGTATGAAGTAGGCTGCGAGAGGAGGTAGTTGAGGCTGGGACTAACCCATCGTTTAAGAAACAGTTAAGGTAGGTGCATGGATAGGACAGGTTTGAAGGTTCATGAAGCAAGCGCAGGCAAGTGGGACATTGTTGGCCGGTGTTGGCAAGTTGGGTCGAATGGCCTGTTCCCACACTGTATCATACTATGACTATATTAGGATACTGTGAATGTGTTTTTCTTTGCGTGATGAATCTAATTTCAGGACCTCTTGTTTATCTCACCTGATAAAAGATGTTCAGCAGAAGCACATGGAGACTCTGCGAATACAGACTGAAACACTGAGAGTGAACACCATCCTGATGAACGAGAAGGTTAAGGTTTTCCAGCTGCGTGATCGATACGCTGAGCTCACGGTCATCTCCACTGTTCGAGATCGGACACTGGTGGAACATGAGCTGCTGGCAAGAGGCCGGGACCATGAAGAGTGGAGAGAGGAACATCTCGGGGGAGAGTTTGAAAAAATCCGAACTGATCAGTTATTCCAGAACATTTCGGCGAGCAAATCCAAATCTGGGAGTTCGTCTGCCGTGGCCGGAGTCGCGGGGATCGGAAAAACAACAATGGTGCAAAAGATTGTTCATGACTGGGCCACGGGGAAAATATTCCAACAATTCCAGTTTGTCTTCAGTTTCAAATTCCGGGATTTGAACATGATTAAAGACAGAGTAAACCTGAGGGAACTGATTCTGGATCAGTATCCTTACTTTGGGAATATGCTAGGAGAGGTCTGGAAGAACCCAGAGGGATTGCTGTTTATATTCGACGGTCTGGATGAATTCAAGGGCAGAATCGATTTTGCTGACAGTCGGAGAGACACAGAACCTCAGCACCAGTGCCCAGATCCCGAGTGGTGGTGTGAAGTGTCTGACATTGTGTACAGTTTAATCCAGCACAAGCTGCTCCCAGGGTGTTCAGTGCTAGTGACCACCCGCCCCACTGCGTTACATTTACTGGAAAAGGCAGAGATCAGTGTCCGGGCTGAAATCCTGGAATTTGATGGTGAGGAACGGAAGGAATATTTCACCAGGTATTTTGAAGATCAGACGGTGGCAGCAGCTATTTTCAAACATGTGAAGGAGAACGAGATCCTGTACACCATGAGCTACAACCCCTCCTACTGCTGGATCCTTGTCCTGACACTGGGCCCCTTCTTCACACAAACACACCGGGACCCGCAGCGAGTTCCCAAGACCATCACACAACTATATTGCTACTTTATTTACAACATCCTGAAAAACCACGGCCGTGAAATTGAGAACCTCCGTGAGGTGTTACTGAGGCTTGGTCAAATGGCCTTCACTGGAGTGGCTGAGAAGAAGATTGTGTTCACAGATGAAGATTTGATCAAATACAATCTGCAGCCTTCCCAGTTCCTGTCCGGGTTCCTGATGGAACTTTTGGAGAGAGAGGATTCAGCCCGGAGCGTGGTATACACCTTCCCGCACCTCACCATCCAAGAGTTTGTAGCCGCACTCGCACAATTCCTGACTGTAGATCGCGGGGATATCACGACACTCCTCATTGAATCCAATGGCATGACAGACGGGCGATTTGAAATATTTCTCCGTTTTGTTGCTGGTCTCTCCTCCCCACGGGCAGCTTGGATCCTGGAGGAGTTTCTGGGTAAATTCCCTCATCAAACAATCTGCCGAGTGAGTGACTGGGTGAAGGAGGAGGTTAAACGTCAGATTAGAAATACAGGCAGTGAGTTTGGTAAAAGGAGGCTCCTGAACACGATGCACTTGCTGTTTGAGTCTCAGAGTCCTATACTGGCTCAGCAGACACTGGGATCTGTGGAAAAACTTTCATTCAGTGGACTGGGACTGACCCCGATTGACTGTGCAGTCCTGTCTCATGCCATCAGGCTCTGTGATACAATCAAAGACCTAGATCTGGAGAGCTGCCACATTCAGTGTGAAGGTCTCCAGCGGCTGGGACCGGCTCTGCACAAGTGTCAGCGCTTGAGGTAACTGTCCGTTTGTCGCTAACACTGAACTGTAAAATTGTTCCACTATTTTGTCATTCCGTCCAGCACCCCTTCTATGGGGCCGAGCGGCCGTCACTGTGCACGGGGTGGGTTGGGGGCACCCCTCCTATTTTACCCTCCCTCCCCCGGGTCACCGGTGGTCGACCCCTTCCACCAGGTCACACGCGCGCGTTGCCCGCCCGCCTACCGCCGTTCTCTGCACGGGGAACATTTGTCGGTCGGTCGGTCGGGGAATGAGAATAAATGGAGAAAGTCACCAAACACCACATCCACAATAATGTGCTGAGGTGTTTCCAGAAATATCCGTTTGGGGGAAGTTATCTATCTCAGACTCGCCGGGCGGCCGGGGTTTGTATCAGTTTGTTTCTTACTCTGTCTGTTTGTGTTTAGACTGGGAGACAACGACCTGGGAGATTCCGGAGTGAAACTGGTGTCTGCGGCTCTGAGGAACCCGGACTGTAAAATACACACACTGCGGTAAGTCCCAGACTGTGAGAGATTGTGTTTACACTCACTGGGTGTGTGACACTGAACATTAATATGATCAGTAATTGTGTCACTGATAAACACTGGGGATTTGCACCGTCTCCTGTCTCTCTGTGTCCCTCACCCTCACTCTCTCTCATCTCCAGGCTGCAACATGTCGGTCTCACAGATGCTGGAGCCGTGGATCTCGCCTCCGCTCTCAGTACAAACCATACGGTGACGTGGCTGGACCTAAGTGGGAATAAACTGGGAAATTCCGGAGTGAAACTGGTGTCTGCGGCTCTGAGGAACCCGGACTGTAAAATACAGTCACTGTGGTAAGTCCCAGACTGTGAGAGATTGTGTTTACACTCGCTGGGTGTCTGACACTGAACATTAATATGATCAGTAATTGTGTCACTGATAAACACTGGGGATTTGCACCGTCTCCTGTCTCTCTGTGTCCCTCACCCTCACTCTCTCTCATCTCCAGGCTGGAACGTGTTGGTCTCACAGATTCTGGAGCCGAGGATCTCGTCTCCGCTGTCAGTACAAACCCCTCACTGATGGGGCTGTACCTGACAGACAACTCCCTCACAGACCGATGTGTCCCCGCTCTCTGCCGCCTCATACTGAACCTCCCGAGACTGGAGTGGATCAGGTGAGTGTTTGTGTTAATGTTTAATGTGATCAAATATCAGGGGTTCTTTCTCCTGTGATTTTGTTCTGTAAGTGTTGTTGAAATATTAACCTCAGTCCCTGTTATTGACACTGTTGTTTAACCTGTTTATATCCTCTTTATTCCTCCACTTGTTTCAGGCTGGTGGAGAATAAGTTCAGTCCGACCGGGGAGAAGGAACTGAGGTCGCTGCAGGAACCCAGACCCGGACTGATAGTGGACGTGTGAACATCTCGTGGTGTAAACGTCACCGCCCTGGGGACCGGAATATTGTTGGCCGATTCCCCCGCCCTCCCCTTTAAACGGCCGCCCTCCCCTTTAAACCCCAACACTTCCCGGGCCGGCCGGGCGGTGACATCAGAGGCGACCCTGCCCGCTGTCACGTGACCCGGATACGCGGCACTGCTGCTGATGCCGGATATCCGGTGCTGCCCCCCAGTGGGGGACGGGGGGAATAGGCGAGTTCGGTATTCCGACTGCGTATGCACAGGTCATGGGTCGCTGGGGATAAACACTCTCAGCGGCCGTGCCGCTGCAAGGATGCAGACCTGCGTCTTGTTCCTGAGCAGGCGCCGTTGGGCCGTCGTCTTGTCCCCGTCCGCTCCCGTCTGGGGCGGCTCAGGGGGGGAGGGGGCTCCGGCTCCAGCTCGTTTCTTCCTGTCCCGTCGCAGCGTGGACAAGAAGCACCAACTCCGGCTCAACTCCGCTCGTCCCTCTGGTGGGACAGGCAGAGTCGAGCTGGGGCCGGCGCCTCCCCTCCGCGCTGGCTGCGGGCCTGGATCGCCCGCTCCCGTCCACGGGCCTCGGCCGACACCTCCATGCGCGAACCTCTGGATAGAAGACCCTCCTTCAGACTTCCTACACATTAGACTTTTGCGCCGTGGTTGGGATGGATGGGAGCGGGGATTTCCGCGGGCACAAGTTTGCGTTGAGTGAACTGAGTGTTCTTACCGTCCTGGTCCTCGCCGTACACCGGCGTTTTGTGACAGTGGTTGGATCCCAGCTTCAGCTCAGCCAACGTCGGTCACATTATCCGGACAGGCGGCGGGGTATCAGGAGCTGATGTGAGGCATCGGCGATGCTCTGGAATCCTAGCCGGTCGAGGAGTCAGCGCCCGACCCGGGGAGTAGAGGTGTCCGTTTATCCAGCGGCGTGCGGAGAGGCACCAGCTACCGCGGGCCGCTCACCTGTCGGGCGCTGACTCCTCGATCCCGCTGCTCGGCGGCGGCCGGCTAGGATTCCAGAGCATGGCCGATGCCTCACATCACTCTCACAAAGCGCCGGTGAATGACGAGGACGGTAAGATCACTCAGTTCACTCAACGCAAACTTTAGGTCATTTGTTTGTTGCGCCCCTGGAAATCTGCAGCTCGGCCGAGACGAGGGGGTTCTGAAGTTGCATTCTCTCGATTGAGGACATTTTCTCCACTCTCCTAGAAGCAATGAGCCATGGCTTTACCAGTGGTTGTCTGTCTAACTGAAATTTCTCGCTCTTGTCTCCCAACGCACGTCTTTCACCCCCCCCCCCCTTATCTCTCACCGTCTCTGCTGGTTCAGTCTCTCCCCCTGTCCCCACTTCCCCTGTCTCCCACTTGCATCTACCCCCTGTCTCGCTGTTACACCCCGTTCCCTTTTTTTAATTCTCGAATGACCTTTGATTCCATGCGATTTTCGGAATACCGAACTCACTTATTGCAGCTGGACCTGCACGATCCCGGATGGGACTTTTCCATCAGCGGCCCCCGCTCCTGCTGCGGATTGATGGTGACAACAGCAGCATTGTTCAAATTCTTCATTCACAGAACAATGTCTGTTACTGGTTTATCATCTGTAAATGAAATGTAAATCTCTATACCTATAAAAGCTTCATCTTGTATATGTTTGGGTTTTTTAAATATTTTCGCCAAAACGCTATGCAGTGATGCTTAGATTTTTACATATTCTGACTCACATTTATCCCCTCTACGTAGTGATCAGGTTCACTTAAAATTTGATGCTGTATTTTACGACTTATTGGTGATTAAAGTTTTAGAGAAAGACAAAACTACCCTTTAAGCTGACTTTCACACACAGATTCTTCAACCAGCTGGTGACGCCACAATGAGGTGAGCGGGCACCATGGCTCGGTTCGGTGCCCGTTTCACCCATGGCCTCGCTCGGGGGGAGGGACTGAGGGAGTGGGGGTGGAGGGAGGGGAAGTAGTGTGCGGGGGAGGGAGTAAAGAGGTGGGAGTGTAGGAGGGGGGGGGGGGAATGGGAGGGATGGAGAGGAGGGAGGGAGGGGGGAAGGAATGGGGGAGTGAGTGTGTTGGATAGTGTTAGTGGGCGGAGATCGCTGGTCGGCGTGGACACGGTGTGCCGAAGGGCCTGTTTCCACGCTGCATCTCTGAACTATTAGTTTTAATGACAAATTTTAAGGTGGAATGATGTAAAAGGAACATGCAATGAGTGATTCAGAAGGAACCCAGATGCAACTAAATTTAAAGTAGCTCTTACTTCCCAATAACCCTTTCTGGCTTCAGTCCTCCCTTCACCACCTCCACAGTTTAAATTCCTTTTCGAGGACCAAGAAACGGGGAGGGGGAGGAGGGAAAGAGGGGAGAAACTTAACTTTACCAACATAGCTGCCACATGTGTGTCCTTAGTGTGTGAAGCAAGAACATGCGTGAGCGCTTGAACATACCAAGAACTGTGACGTGTGTTCGTCAAGGCAGCCGTGCCTGGGGTCAGAGAGAGAGGGGAAGAAACAGCAACATAGACAATAGGTGCAGGAGTAGAGGCCATTTGGCCCTTCGAGCCAGCACCGCCATTCAATGTGGTCAAGTCTGATCGCCCCCAATCAGTAACCCCGTTCCTGCCTTCTCCCCATATCCCTTCATTCCACTAGCCCCTGGAGCTCTATCCAACTCTCTCTTAAATCCATCCAGTGACTTGGCCTCCACCGCCCTCTGACTTCAATTCTCTATCTAGCTCTCTCTTGAAAACATCCAGTGAACCGGCCTCCACTGCCTTCTCGGCAGAGAATCCCGCAGATTCACCTCTGTCTGGGCGGGAAACTATCGACATGGCGGCAAGTTGGGGAAAAGGGGGAAGTACAGCGGGATCTGGGGGAGGGTCGACGTCACTCGGCCTCGCGCCGTTTCAAGCGGGAGAGCGGGAAATAACGGGCGTCAACGGCTGAGGGGGCGCGCGGGAAATAACGGGCGTCAAACGTATGAGGGGGAGGGCGGGAAATAACGGGCGTCACGGCGAGCGAGACGCGCGGGAAAAAAACGGGCGTCAACGGCTGATGGGGGTGCAGCGCGGGGGGGCGGAAATAACGGGCGTCAACGGCTGAGGGGGCGCGCGGGAAATAACGGGCGGTCAACGGCTGAGGGGAGCCGCGAGCGGGAGAGCGTGGACCAGTTGGTCGGGGGGGGGGGGGGGTCGTTGACGTGCACTGGGGGGCCTCGCGCCGTTGCCCGCGGGCCGTGGTTGGAAGCGCGCCCGCTCCCTGCGCGCGCGGGAAGGCGAGAATGGAACGGCCGGCGGGCTCCACACACACAACACACGCGCTCTCGCTCGCTCGCGTCGCTCTGGATCCCGGGTGGAGGCTGGCCACACGGTGTCAATCAAATGCAGCTGCAGCGCAGCAGCAGCGCTTACATTCACGCGTTTTACCTCTTTACCGTCGCTTCACAGCTGGTCCAGTGAGGAGCGGTTAACGGCGGCGATGGACGGTTAGTGGGTGAGTGGGGCGGGGAGAGAGGAGGTTAAAGGACGTCGACGGCGGAGGGGAGGATGAGGCGGGAAGTTAAGGGCGTCGAAAGCTGCCGCCGCCCGGGAGCGAGTGTAAAACAGTTTATCCGCCCGGGAGCGAGTGTAATACAATTTATCCGCCCGGGAGCGAGTGTAATACAGTTTATCCGCCCGGGAGCGAGTGTAATACAGTTTATCCGCCCGGGAGCGAGTGTAATACAGTTTATCCGCCCGGGATCGAGTGTAATACAGTTTATCCGCCCGGGAGCAGTTGTGGGGCCCGGGGGGCATCAGCCCGGAAATGACGTCGCCGCCCGTTGCCCCGCAGACAGAGAGTCCACACAACGCGGGGGTCGAGTGAGGGGCATCGGCCCGGAAATGACGTCGCCGCCCGTTGCCCCGCAGACAGAGAGTCCACGCAACGCGGGGGGCGAGTGAGGGGCATCGGCCCGGAAATGACGTCGCTGCCCCGCAGCCCCGCCGCAAGCGGTGACGTCAAGAGCGGGGCGGAAGGCGCAGGGTGGGACAGGACAGCAAGGGCCAAGTGGACGAGGAGTTTGTGGAGTGTCTGTCTGTCTGTCTCCCTCCCTCCCTCTCTCATGGATTCCCAGAGCAGCTTGTACAGGGAGAAGGCAAGTCTGGTTGTTCAGTGTCGTGCAATGAACCTGCTTAGATAAAGGCAACTGGAGGTAAAGGAGCCATTAGTGACCAAATAAATGGCCATTCATTTACAGGAATCAAACACTAAATTCCTTCCATTTGGCCCATAAATCCACGACAATGAGATTTAAAAATCATGCTATATTGTGAATTCTTGTGTGAATGTTATTTGGACACTTAGGCTATTTAAAAATGTTAAATCTTTTCTTAAGAAATGGATAACAGTTCTGTGCTCCCCCAACATGGGGAACATGTTTCCTGCATCTACCCTGTCCAATCCCTCACTAATTTTATACGATTCTATAAGATACCTGCTCATCCTTCTGAATTTCAGTGAATACAAACCCAGTCGACCCATTCTTTCAACATATGTCAGTCCCGCCATCATCATCATTTCCTGAGAAGGTTGGCATTTTCTTTCATTCTTGATAACACAACATGAATTCTGAAGAATTCCGAAGAACACAGTCAGGTCAGGAAAAACTTGCTTTATTTGTTAGGCAAGGCACAAATGCGTTAAGACTTTCTTTAAAAAAAAACACTTTAAAATGCTTTTAAGTGTTTGGGCCAGTGGCAGCCAGCTGGTACTGTGAGCAGTCAGCTGTGTGCAGCTTGGCTCACTTTTGTATTTTCACTTGGGTACAGTATGAATGAGAAGATGCTGGTACTGTTGCTTGTCTGCTCCTCGACAGGGCTAAGGCGGGCTTGTATTAGGAACACTTCTCCATCCGTTTCCCACCACGGATGGCTGTCCTGCTGAGTCCTGCTGAGTTCTACCGGCACTTTGGAGGGGAATAGCCAGGTAACGTGTCGGGTCTGGACCTTTCTATGGATTAATGGAGTCGGGGGCGGGGGGAGGAAGCAGGAAAAAAGAGTTGGGGTCGGGACAGACTCCAGGATTTCATTTGGATGAGGGGAGAGTCTCCTCAAATTGGAGAATTCAGTGTTCATGTAATTTGGGCTGTAAGCTGTGAGGTGCTGTTCCTCCAGTTTGTGTGTCACCTCACTCTGGCAATGGAGGAGGCCCAGGACAGAAAGACCAGTGTGGGAGTGGGAAGGGGAGTTAAAATGGTTGGCAACCGGGAGATTCAACAGGCCTTGGCGGACTGAGCGCAAGTGTAGGGTGAAATGCACGCCTCGTCTAGATACAAGGAACTGCAGATGGATGCTGGTTTACAAAAAGAGACACAATCTCCTGGAGTAACTTGCACCTCTGGAGAGCATGGACAGGCAACATTCTAGGTCAGGACCGTTCTTCAGACTGCTTGGCGTGGGGGTGGAGAAAGTCGGAAAGGAGAGGTGGGAGTGGTCGCCTTAGATTGCCTTCCCTCTACAGATGCCGCCTGACCCACTGAGTTCCTCCACCGTTTTAGAGGGAATGGACAGACGACGTTTTGAGTCAGGACCCTTCTTCAGACTGAGTGGAGAGGGTGGGGGGAGGAAGCCGGAAAAGAGAGTTGGGGGCTGGACAAAGCCTGGCAAGTGATAGGTGGATACAGAATGCTGGAGTAACTCAGCGGGACGGGCAGCATCACTAGAGAGAAGGAATGGGTGAAGTTTCAGGCTGAGACCCTTCTTCAGAAGTGATAGGTGGATACAGGTGAGGGAGACACAAGAAACTGCAGATGCTGGAATCTTGCATAGAGCACAATTTAATTAGATGCACAGAGTCTCTTGCCTTGAGTGGGGGAATCGAAGACCAGAGGACATGGGTTCAAGGTGAAGGGGAAAAGATTTAACAAGAATCTGAGGGGTAACTTTTCAACAGAGAGTGGAGGGTGTATGGAACAAGCTGCAGGTGGAGGTAGTTGAGGCTGGGACTATCCCAACATTTAAGAAACAGTTATAGACAGGTACATAGACGGGCCAAGTTTGGAGGGATTTGGACCAAATGCAGGCAGGTGGGACTAGTGTAGCCGGGACATGTTGGTCGGTGTGGGCAAGTTGGGCCGAAGGTCTTGTTTCCACACTGTATCACTCTATGACTAATACGTAGTGCTGCAGTAAATCAGGCAGCATCTGCGGAGAACATGGATAGGTAACGTCTCACAGAGTGCTGGAGTAACTCAACGGGTCAGACAGCATCTGTGGGGAACATGGATAGGTGAAACCCTTGCCACACTCAGCGCACACAAAGGGTCTGTCTCCGGTGTGTATCCGCTGGTGTTCCCGCCGCCCTCATGCTCTCATGTCACAGTGGGAGCAGCTGCTCGCCGGCGTGGGCCCGCCAGTGATGCCGCAACCCCCGCGAGCTGTCAAACACCGGGCTGGGGACGGGACAGTCGCCGGCGTGCACCCGCTGGTGGGACAGCAGGTTGGAGGAACGGGTGAATCCCTTGCCACACTGGGCGCAGGTGTAGGGGCCCTCGCCGGTGTGGGTGCGCTGGTGGGACAGCAGGTTGGCAGAACGGGTGAAGCCCTTGCCGCATTCGACGCAGGTGTAGGGGCGCTCGCCGGTGTGGGTGCGCTGGTGCACCAGCAGCTTGCCAGAGTTGATGAAGCCCTTGCCGCACTGGGCGCAGGTGTAGGGGCGCTCGCCGGTGTGGGTGCGCTGGTGGGACATCAGGTTGCTAGAGTTGGTGAAGCCCTTGCCGCACTGGTCGCAGGTGTAGGGGCGCTCGCCAGCGTGAACCCGCTGGTGGAACAGCAGCGGGGTGGAGTGGGTGAAGCCCTTGCCGCACTGGGTGCAGGTGTAGGGGCGCTCGCCGGTGTGGATGCGCTGGTGCACCTGCAGGCTGTTGGAGTGGGTGAAGCCCTTGCCGCATTCGACGCAGGTGTAGGGGCGCTCGCCGGTGTGGGTGCGCTTGTGGGTCAGCAGGTTGCCGGAGTGGGTGAAGCCCTGGCCGCACTGGGCGCAGGTGTAGGGGCGCTCGCCGGTGTGGGTGCGCTGGTGCTGCTGCAGGCTGCTAGAGTTGGTGAAGCCCTTGTCGCACTGGTCGCAGGTGTAGGGGCGCTCGCCGGCGTGCACCCGCTGGTGGAACAGCAGGTTAGTGGAGCGGGTGAAGCCCTTGCCGCACTGGGCACAGGTGTAGGGGCGCACGCGGATGTGGGTGCGCTGGTGCTCCAGCAGGCCGTCAGAGCGGGTGAAGCCCTTGCCGCACTGGGCGCAGGTGTAGGGACGCTCGCCAGTGTGGGTGCGCTGGTGCACCAGCAGGTTGCCGGAGTGGGTGAAGCCCTTGCCGCACTGGGTGCAGGTGTAGGGGCGCTCGCCGGTGTGGGTGCGCTGGTGTATCAGCAGCCCGGTGGAGGTGATGAAGCCCTTGCCGCACGGGGCACAGGTGTAGGGGCGCTCGCCGGTGTGGGTGCGCTGGTGCACCAGCAGGCTGTGGGACTGGGTGAAGCCCTTGCCGCAGTCGCTGCAGTGGTAGGGACGTTCGCCGGTGTGGATGCGCTGGTGCACCAGCAGGCCGTGGGACTGGGTGAAGCCCTTGCCGCAGTCGCTGCAGGTGTAGGGCCGCTCCCCGGTGTGCACGCGCCTGTGCACCTTCAGGTCCTTGGGACGACTTGAAGCCTTTGCCGCAGTCGGGGCAGGTGAAGGGCCGCTCACTGCTGTGCACCTGCTGGTGCTGCCGACAGCCCCTTCAACTGGGTAAAGCTCATGCCGCAGGTGGAGCAGGCCATAGGGCTTCTCAGCCCGTGTGCACCCCGCCGGTGGATCTCCAGCTCGCCCGGGCTCCGGCAGGCCTTGTCACACACGTCGCACTCATAACGCTTCTCCTTGTTGTGCCCCGTCATGTGGTCCTCCATCGAAGCTCAGCCCCTCGAAGCTCAGCCCGCACACCGAGCAGATGGGGGGCTCACCTGCACCCTGTCTGCCCTCAATGGCCGCTCACGTCCCCGTCTCTCCGTCCACAGCAACGGCTCCTAAACCCTGCAGGAGGGGAACACAGAGGGTCAACATGCTGGCACACAGGACATTACTAGCACATATTGAGTGTGTTTATGGCGGAGGAAACCGTTATATAATTCTGCACGGCACACTGTCCCAGCGGTACAGTTGCTGCCTCACCGCCAGAGACCCGGGCTCGATCCTGACTACGGGTGCTGTCTGTGCGGAGTTTGTACGTTCTCCCTTTGACCTGCGTGGGTTTTTACTCTGGGTGTTCCGGCTTCCTCCAACATTTCAAAGGCGTTCAGGGTTGTAGCTGAATCGGCCTCCGCAAAATTGCTGAATTGTCCCTAACGTGCGTGGGATAGTGCTAGTGTACGGGGTGATCGCTGGTCGGCACGGACTCCGTGGGCCGAAAGGCCTGTTGTTTCCGCGCTGCATCTCTAAACTAAACTAAACCAAAGAAGGGTGTCGACCCAAAATGCCACCCATGCCTTCTCTCCACAGATGCTGCCTGACCCGCTGAGTTACTCCAGCACTTTGTGTCTATCTTCTCCACAGATGCTGTCTGACCCGCTGAGTTACTCCAGCACTTTGTCATAGAGTGATACAGCGTTGGAAAGAGGCCCATTCAGCCCAACTCGTACCCGCACTCCTAGATCCCTCTGCTCCACTCATTCCGCAAGGCTCAGAGTTGTACAGGGCCCTAGTGAGACCACACCTGGAGTACTGTGTGCTGGTTTGGTCCCCTAATTTGAGGAAGGACATTCTTGCTATTGAGGGAGAGCAGCGTAGGTTTACAAGGTTAATTCCCGGGATGGCGGGACTGTCATATGCTGAGAGAATGGAGCGGCTGGGCTTGTACACTCTGGAGTTTAGAAGGATGAGAGGGCATCTCATTGAAACATATACGAGATTGTTAAGGGTTTGGACATGCTAGAGGCAGGAAACATGTTCCCGATGTTGGGGGAGTCCAGAACCAGGGGCCACACACAGTTTAAGAATAAGGGGTAAGCCATTTAGTACGGAGACGAGGAAACACTTTTTCTCACGGAGAGTTGTGAGTCTGTGGAATTCCCTGCCTCAGAGGGCGGTGGAGGCCGGTTCTCTGGATACATTCAAGAGAGAGCTAGATAGGGCTCTTAAAGATAGTGGAGTCAAGGGATATGGGGAGAAGGCAGGAACGGGGTACTGATTCGGGATGATCAGCCATGATCACATTGAATGGCGGTGCTGGCTCAAAGGGCCGAATGGCCTCTACTCCTGCACCTGTTGTCTATTGCCCAGCGCCCCGCCATTCAGTGAAGATCCTGCCCTGGTTTGATTTCCTAAACTGCAACACCCTCCCCACCCCCAAACAATGTGACCTCCTCCCTGTGGCTCCCTTACCCCTGCCACCTCCTGCTCCTTACCCCACTTTGCTCCCCCCCTCCTCCCCACCCCCAAACAGTGTGAACCCCCACCAGGCTCTCTACCCCCTTCCTTGACTCACTTGACCCCTCTCCCCCCCCAGTTCCCTGCCTCCCCCCATGGCACGAAACCCACTCTCCCTTGAATCCCTCCCCCCCTTTCCTTTGCTCCCTGCTTCCCCCCCGCTACTCACTTCACCCCTTTTCCCAACCCCCAGCCTCTCACCCCCTCCCTCCCCCGGACTGTCTCCTCTCTCTCTCCTACCCTCTCCACTTATTCCTGCCCCTCTCGGCCCCCCACCGCTCAGATATCTCTCTCTCCCTCTCCCTTCCGAACTTTCTCTCCTCAATTCTTCCCCTCTCTGTCTCTCCCTCTCCCTTCTCTCTCCACCCCTCTATCTCTCTCACTCTGCCCCTCTCTCTCTCTCCCTCTCTCTATCGAACTCTCTCTCCCTCTCTCTACTCAATCCCTCTCTCTCCCCAACCTCTCTTTATCCCCTTCTCACTCGCCATCTCCCCCCTTTCCCTCTCTCTCTATCCCCTTCTCTCTCTCTCTCTCTCTATATCCCATTCTCTCTTTGCATCTCTCCCTCCCCACCCTCTCTCTCTCTTTATCCCCCTCTCTCTCTCCATCTCTCTCTCTCGCTCTATCCCCTTCGCTCTCTCCATCTCTCCTTCCCCACCCTCTCTATCCCCTCTCTCTCTCTTCCCCCCTCTATCTCTCTTTCTCACTCCATCTCTCCCTCCCTCTCCCTCCACCTCTATCTCTCTCCATCTCTCCCTCCTTCTCTCTCTCTTTATCATTCCATCTCTCTTTCTCACTCCCTCTCAATATCTCTCTCTCCCTCTCTCTCTCTCCCTCTCCCTCTCTATCTCTCTCTCACCGTCCAGTGCGGGTCGCCTCCATCTTGGGGCCGGGGGTGGCGACAGATGCCGTCATTTCCGGGCTGAGTGAGGCCGCCCCGCAGCCTGCGGGTCAACGGGGCAACAGGGGGGCGGGGTCTGTCCCTGACGTCATTTCCGGGCTGATGCCCCCCTCTCCCTCCCTCTAGAATCTTTCAGCGGGGCGGCCTCACTCAGCCCGGATATGACGTCACCCGCCCCGCAGGCTGCTAGGTCGAGCTGCGGAGCGGCCTCAGCCCGGAAATGACGTACAACCGCGGCCCCAAAGACGGAGGCGACCTGCACTGGATGGTGAGAGAGAGGGAGAGAGGGAATGAGAGATGGAGAGAGGGAGGGGGGAGAGAGAGAGAGATGGAGGGAGAGGGGAGAAGAGAGGGAGAGAGATTTTAAAATGTTAAATCTTTTCTTAAGAAATGGATAGATGTTTAGATCTAGTAATTGAATTATGGAATGAGCTACAATTGGGTAACTAACTAATTATATGCTTTAATTTCAGGTCATTCAAGTAAGATTGTTTCATATTTGTTTCAGAATGCTCGAGGGGCCGAATGGTCTCTACTCCTGCACCTATTGTCTATGTTTCTATGTGTGTGTGTGTGGCCACAACTCTGTGATTTTGTGCGTGGGAAGGGAGAATGTATTTCAAGCCGTGACCTTTATATGTAAAATGATCCTAGATTTAGAACTCAAGTTACTGAACACTAATATTATTCCCCTCCCCTCCCCTCCCCTCCCCTCCGCTCTCCTCCGCTCTCCTCTCCTCTCCTCTCCTCCCCTCCCTCCCTCCCCTCACCTCCTCCTCCCCTCTCCTCTTCTCTCCTCCCCTCTCCCCTCTCCGCTCCTCTCCCCCCTCTCCTCCGCTCTCCGCTACTCTACTCCCCTCTCCTCTCCTCTGCTCCCCTCACCTCCAGCAACCTCTCCTCTCCTCCCCGCTCCTCCCCTCTCCTCCCCTCCCCTCCCCTCCCCTCTCCCTCCCCTCCCCTCTCCTCTCCTCCCCTCTCCTCTCCTCCCCTCTCCTCTCCTCTCCTCGCCTCTCCTCCCCTCTCCTCTCCTCTCCTCTCCTCTCCTCTCCTCTCCTCCCCTCTCCTCTCTTCTCCTCTCCACAGATTCACCGCTCTCTGTGTGTGGGGAAAAAAACGTTTTTCTCATCTCAGTCCTAAAAGATTTCCCCCTTATCCTTAAACTGTGGCCCCTTGTCCTGGACTTCCCCAACATCGGGAACAATCTTCCTGCATCTAGCCTGTCCAACCCCTTAAAGATTTTACAAGTTTCTATAAGATCCCCCCTCAATCTTCTAAATTCTAGCGAGTACAAGCCGAGTCTATCCAGTCTTTCTTCATATGAAAGTCCTGCCATCCCCGGAATCAGTCTGGTGAACCTTCTCTGTACTCCCTCTATGGCAAGAATGTCTTTCCTCAGATTAGGAGACCAAAACTGTACGCAATACTCCAGGTGTGGTCTCACCAAGACCCTGTACACCTGCAGAAGGTCCTCTTTGCTCCTGTACAATCCCAGGCATTTTAAGGATAAGGGGGAAATCTTTTAGGACCGAGATGAGAAAAACATTTTTTTTCCCACACAGAGAGTGGTGAATCTGTGGAATTCTCTGCCACAGAAGGTAGTTGAGGCCACAATTCATTGGCTATATTTAAGAGGGAGTTAGATGTGGCCCTTGTGGCTAAAGGGATCAGGGGGTATGGAGAGAAGGCAGGTACGGGATACTGAGTTGGATGATCAGCCGTGATCATATTGAATGGCGAATGGTGCAGGCTCGAAGGGCCGAATTGCCTCTACTCCTGCACCTGTTGCCTTAACACTGAGCACTCAGGAGGTACAGTGCGCTCTGCGTAGGATCAATCCGCGCAAGGCTGCAGGCCCGGATGGAGTCCAGGGAAGAGTATTAAAGGACTGTGCTGGACAGCTGGCGGAGGTATTCACGAGAATCTTCAATCTATCTCTATCTCTGGCAACGGTCCCCAAGTGCCTGAAAACAGCCACCATAGTGCCGGTGCCGAAAAAGTCCAAAATCACCAACCTCAACGACTACCGCCCGGTTGCCCTGACTCCAATCCCTATGAAGTGCTTCGAAAGGCTGGTCCTCTCCCATATTAAATCCAGCATCCCTGCCTCACTGGACTCCCATCAAATTGCATACAGGGCAAACAGATCGACAGAGGATGCCATCTCTCTGGCCCTTCACACTGTCCTGACTCACCTGGACAGACAGGGCACGTATGTGAGGATGCTCTTCATTGACTATAGCTCTGCATTCAATACGGTCATCCCCACCAAGCTCACCACCAAACTCCACCAGCTAGGCCTCAGCTCACCGGTATGCGCTTGGATCCTGAACTTTCTCACGGAGCGACCGCAGGCAGTGAGACTGGGCCCGCACCTGTCCTCCACCATCACCCTGAGCACGGCACACCACAGGGCTGTGTACTAAGCCCCATGCTCTACTCCCTCTTCACTCACGACTGTGTCCCTGCATTCGACACCAACACTATCGTGAAGTTTGCAGATGACACAACAGTGATTGGGCTGATCACCAACGGTGATGAAACAAACTACAGAGCGGAGGTGCAGAACCTGGCGGACTGGTGCGCCAATAACAACTTGGCACTAAACACCTCCAAGACCAAGGAGCTGATTATTGACTTCAGGAGATCCCATTCTGGAGAATACGCCCCAATCTCCATTTACGGGGAAAGTGTGGAGAGAGTGTCCAGCTTTAAGTTTCTGGGCACTCACTTTTCAGAAAACCTCACATGGTCCACAAACACCGCTGCGCTGGTCAAGAAGGCACAGCAACGACTGTTCTTCCTGAGGACATTAAAAAAGACTGGTCTGCCCCAACAGCTGCTGACAACATTCTACCGCTGCACCACAGAGAGCATACTAACGTATGGCATCTCTGTGTGGTATCTCAGCTGCACGGAGGCGGAGAGGAGAGCTCTTCAGTGCGTCGTCAACAGAGCGCAGCGGATCATCGGGACAGAGCTACCAGCCTCGGAGGGCATCTACCACACGCGGTGCCTCAGGAAGGCCCTCAGCATCCATAAGGACTCATCACACCCCTGCCACGGTCTGTTTCAACTACTTCCCTCCGGCAGACGTTACAAGGCCTTCTACGCCCGAACCTCCAGACTCAGGAACAGTTTTATCCCAAGAGCTATAGCGGCTCTGAACCGGCACTAATGAGTGCCCCCCCCACCCACCCCCTTTGGACAGTCTCCCTCAGATGGTCACGTCAATCAATTCAGCTTGCTTATTTATGTATTGTATTTATTTACCTTTCTTGTACATCAGTGGAGCTGCACACTAAATCTCGTTGCACTGACGTCCAATGACAATAAAAGATATTATTATTATTATTATTATTATTATGTTTCTATATCCAGGGACCTGCAGTGCAGCGGATCACCACACGGTGGGAGTGTTGTCCACAGAATGACCGGGCCTGCAGTGCCGCGGATCACCACACGGTGGGAGTGTTGACCACAGAATGGCCGGGCCTGCAGTGCAGCGGATCACCACATGGTGGGAGTGTTGACCACAAACTGGAGCGACTTATTTGATGCATTCAATGCACATTGGAAGTTGCTGTCTAAGGATTTGATTTAATTCTGCTCTTTACTGCAAAATGGTTCTTTATTGCCCTGTGGCCCGTTTCCTTTCCCCGCAATACACCCATTCCCCCGATGCCAACATTTGTAAAAGCCCTGAAACCAGGGAAACAGACAAATAGGTGCAGGAGTTGGGCCATTCCGACATTGGTGAGAATATTGAACAGACACAGATCGGTGATGTTTCAATGTTAATGTGAACTAGTCATTAACCACTTGTGTCAAACGGTTAATGATAAGTACCCTAAGCAAAGCATGAAGGACTTTCGGGTGAAAGGAAGCTGTGTGTGATGTATAGAGTGGTCATTCATTGAACTTTGGACTGGACCGATAGTTGTATATGGATGCTCTTGCACAATTAGAAACATAGACAACATAGACAATAGGTGCAGGAGTAGAGGCCATTCGGCCCTTCGAGCCTGCACCATTCGCCATTCAATATGATCATGGCTGATCATCCAACTCAGTATCCTGTACCTGCCTTCTCTCCATACCCCCTGATCCCTTTAGCCACAAGGGCCACATCTAACTCCCTCTTAAATATAGCCAATGAACTGTGGCCTCAACTACCTTCTGCGGGAGAGAATTCCACAGATTCACTCTCTGTTTTCCTCATCTCGGTCCTAAAAAATTTCCCCTTTATCCTTAAACTGTGACCCCTTGTTCTGGACTTCCCCAACATCGGGAACAATCTTCCTGCATCTAGCCTGTCCAACCCCTTAAGAATTTTGTACGTTTCTATAAGATCCCCCCTCAATCTTCTGAATTCCAGCGAGTACAAACCGAGTCTATCCAGTCTTTCTTCACATGAAAGTCCTGACATCCCAGGAATCAGTCTGGTGAACCTTCTCTGTACTCCCTCTATGTCAAGAATGTCTTTCCTCAGATTAGGAGACCAAAACTGTACACAATACTCCAGGTGTGGTCTCACCAAGACCCTGTACAACTGCAGTAGAACCTCCCTGCTCCTAGACTCAAATCCTCGATGGCAAGAATGTCTTTCCTCAGATTAGGAGACCAAAACTGTACGCAATACTCCAGGTGTGGTCTCACCAAGACCCTGTACAACTGCAGTAGAACCTCCCTGCTCCTAGACTCAAATCCTCTATGGCAAGAATGTCTTTCCTCAGATTAGGAGACCAAAACTGTACGCAATACTCCAAGTGTGGTCTCACCAAGACCCTGTACAACTGCAATAGAACCTCCCTGCTCCTAGACTCAAATCCTCTATGGCAAGAATGTCTTTCCTCAAATCAGACCAAAACTGTACGCAATACTCCAGGTGTGGTCTCACCAAGACCCTGTACAACTGCAGTAGAACCTCCCTGCTCCTAGACTCAAATCCTCTATGGCAAGAATGTCTTTCCTCAGATTAGGAGACCAAAACTGTACGCAATACTCCAGGTGTGGTCTCACCAAGACCCTGTACAACTGCAGTAGAACCTCCCTGCTCCTAGACTCAAATCCTTTGTGAGGTCCTCTGAAATATTAGATTAATTCAATGCACATTGGAAGTTGTTGTATAAAAATGAGATTTAGTTGTCCTCTTCACATTCAATCAACCTTCATTGCCATCTTGCAAAGCAACAATTGTACAGTGCAAAATGAGAAGACGATTGCCAGGGAATACCGGAGCATCGCACATGAAACTTAAAACATTTCATACATAATAACAGTAAACACAATCCAGTCCCTGATGAAACAGTATAGTTTTTTTAAAAATACTTTATTTTATTAGAAGTACAATCATATGGCACCGAAGTGCCTAATATATATTTTCATAATTCATAGAAACATAGACAATAGGTGCAGGAGTAGAGGCCATTTGGCTCTTCGAGCCTGCACCATTCGCCATTTAATATGATCATGGCTGATGGATCACAAACTTTAGTTACAAACCCCCAAACAACAGGAACTTAGTCAAAGGGTGCTGGACGCTCACCGCTGTGGGTCGGCCTGTGCTGTCACAGGCTGGACATACGGGTGAAACCCTTGCCACACTCAGCGCACACAAAGGGTCTCTCTCCGGTGTGTATCCGCTGGTGCTCCCGCAGCCCCCGTGCTCTCTTGTCACAGTGGGAGCAGCTGCTCACCGGCGTGGGCCCGCCGGTGCTGCCGCAACCCCCGCGAGCTGTCAAACGACTCACCACAGTACGGGCAGTCGTAGGGCGGGCCACTGGTGTGCACGTGCTGGTGAGACAGGGCGTGGGAGTCCATGGCAGAGTGCTCTCCACACACCGGGCTGGGGACCGGACGGTTGCCGGCGTGAACCCGCTGGTGGGACAGCAGCCGGGTGGAGCGGGTGAAGCCCTTGCCGCACTGGGCACAGGTGTAGGGGCGCTCGCCGGTGTGGGTGCGCTGGTGCACCAGCAGGCTGTCACTGCGGGTGAAGCCCTTGCCGCACTGGGCGCAGGTGAAGGGGTGCTCGCCGGTGTGGGTGCGCTGGTGCATCAGCAGGGCGCTGGACTGGGTGAAGCCCTTGCTGCACTGGGCACAAGTGTAGGGGCGCTCGCCGGTGTGGGTGAGCTGGTGCTTCAGCAGATGGCCGTATTGGGCAAAGCCCTTGCCACACTGGGCACAGGTGTAGGGGCGCTCGCCGGTGTGGGTGCGCTGGTGCTTCAGCAGGCAGTCAGAGCGGGTGAAGCCCTTGCCGCAGTGGGCGCAGGTGTAGGGCCGCTCCCCGGTGTGGGTGCGCTGGTGCTGCAGCAGATTGCCGTATTGGGTGAAGCCCTTGCCGCACTGGGCGCAGGTGTAGGGGCGCTCGCCGGTGTGGGTGCGCTGGTGCTTCAGCAGACTGCTGGAGTGGGTGAAGCCCTTGCCGCACTGGGCACAGGTGTAGGGCCGCTCCCCGGTGTGGGTGCGCTGGTGCTGCAGCAGATTGCTGTATTGGGTGAAGCCCTTGCCGCACTGGGCGCAGGTGTAGGGGCGCTCGCCGGTGTGGGTGCGCTGGTGCTTCAGCAGGCCACTGGGTTCGATGAAGCCCTTGCCGCACTGGGCACAGGTGTAGGGGCGCACGCGGGTGTGGGTGCGCTGGTGCATCAGCAGGTAGTCAGAGTGGGTGAAGCCCTTGCCGCACTGGGCGCAGGTGAAGGGGCGCTCGCCGGTGTGGTTGCACTGGTGCAGCAGCAGGTTGCTGGACTGGGTGAATCCCTTGCCGCACTGGGCGCAGGTATAGGGCCGCTCGCCGGTGTGGGTGCGCTGGTGAACCAGCAGGTGGCTGGATTGGGTGAAGCTCTTGCCGCACTGGGCACAGGTGTAGGGGCGCTCACCGGTGTGGGTGCGCTGGTGATCCAGCAGGTTGCTGCGCTGGGAGAAGCTCTTGCCGCACTGGCCACAGGTGTAGGGCCGCTCGCCGGTGTGGGTGCGCTGGTGCTCCAGCAGGTTGCTGGACTTGGTAAAGCCCTTGCCGCAGTCACTGCAGGTGAAGGGCCGCTCCCCAGTGTGCAGGCGCCTGTACACCTTCAGGTCCTTGGGCGACTTGAAGCCTTTGCCGCAGTCAGGGAAGGTGAAGGGCCGCTCACTGCTGTGCACCTGCTGGTGCTCACACAGCCCCGACAACTGGGTAAAGCTCTTGCCGCATGTGGAGCAGCCATAGGGCCTCTCGCCCGTGTGCACCCGCCGGTGTCTCTTCAGGACCATCGCCGTCTTGAAGCTCTTGCCGCAGTCTGAGCAGTCAAAGGGGCGTTCCTCCATGTGCACCCGCCGGTGGATATCCAGCTCGCTCGGGCTCCGGCAGGCCTTGCCACACACGTCGCACTCATAACGCTTCTCCATGTTGTGCCCCGTCATCTGGTCCTCCATCGAAGCTCAGCCCCTCGAAGCTCAGCCCGCACACCGAGCAGATGGGCTCACCTGCACGCTGTCTGCCCTCAATGGTCGCTCACGTCCCCGTCTCTCCGTCCACAGCAACGGCTCCTAAACCCTGCAGGAGGGGAACACAGAGAGTCAACAAGCTGGCAAACAGGACATTATTAACTTGTGAACATTACAAGTGCTTGAGGGGGTGGTGAAAAAGTTACTTTTATAACTACTAAACCAGGTTCGCTTCTTAATAAACAGACACCACACAAACTGTTTTGGTAGACCAGTTCAAAACTTTACTTAACATCGGCCGATGGAAGGGAGCAAGAATTCCAGCTAAGTGACCAATATAGACACTCAACTGTCCTCTGTTCCCTTCTCTGAACAACAGAATTACATTGCATTATATAGTGTTTCTTTGTCACATTAGCACATTCCACAGACATTCGTCATGGTCAGAGGTACAGGAAAAGGCATCACATCAAAGGCCTTTTGTTTACAGGTTATGATATACTAAAAACATTGGCCATTTGTTTTAGGTCATTTTATCTTCAAAGAGATCATCCTAGCTCTTTGCTGTTTCCTCTCTGTCACTTGGTCCTTCATAAACATAGGCCATTTGTTTTAGGTCATTTTATCTTCAAAGAGATCATCCTAGCTCTTTGCTGTTTCTTCTCTGTCACTTGGTCCTTCATAAACATAGGCCATTTGTTTTAGGTCATTTTATCTTCAAAGAGATCATCCTAGCTCTTTGCTGTTTCTTCTCTGTCACTTGGTCCTTCATAAACATAGGCCATTTGGTTTATGGCATCTTATCTTTCCACTTCCCTGGATCCTCTCCCATCACTTTGCCCCTCCTAAACATTGGTCATTTGGTTTATGGCATCTTACTTCAAAGATGTGACTAGCTGTTTCTCTCTTCCTTATTGCCTCCTCCCCCATAAACATTGGTCATTTGGTTCATAGCATCTTACTTCAAAGATGTGACTAGCTGTTTCTCTCTTCCTTTATTGCCTCCTCCCCCATAAACATTGGTCATTTGGTTCATAGCATCTTACTTCAAAGATGTGACTAGCTGTTTCTTTCTCTGTCACTTCCTCACTTGGGAGACAATGTTATGGTAATTATTATCCCACACACTGCAAACCTGAGGCAAGCCTAATTTGACACTAAATATGAGCTGTAAGCTAGCCCAGAAACCCATTTTAATTTCTTCTTATTTTTATAACTTTATTCGGCTTCATCATTCCATCCTTTTATCAAAATTTTGATAACTACAGTCCTTGCCGAATACATACAAAAGACCATAAGCATCGCATTAGACAAATTACGAGTACAACTAGTAATACAATCAATCCATAGTGGACAATCATTCCCCAAGTCCCTCCAAACATATTAAATGGCCACCAACCTCCACCGGAGCTATAACCATGTAATTCAGCTCCTACCTTCCTTATTTTAGCTATTTCCATTCTGATATGGGCAGCCAAGTTGGTAATGTTGGAGGAAGCATCGGGAATAAAAGTGCAACATTCTCGATCTATTATTGCACATGTCCCTCCCTTTTCTGCCAGGATAAAATCTAAGGCCATTCTATTTTGTAATACTACGGTCCTAATAGCTACCATTTCAGCTGTTACCCCTTCTACCTCCTCCTGGGTTGCACTTAAGGAGATGGCAGTGGCATTAGCAAGTGTCTCTAAAGCGGAGGCCATTGTAATTAGTTCCCGTGACACTATTATACTACCAAAGGACGGGAAGAGTATCATAAAAAATTGCTCAGCCTTTGTTAGGCTTCGCTTGGAAATCCCCGTGTGCTGGTGCAACTGGCTCATGCTTCTCATACGTGGGACCACATATGCAACATAACAACACCCTGTCCAGTGATGGGGTCCTTTTAGTCGTTCCCAAGCTGCCTCGTCAGCCGGTGGCATTCCTGGTAACCATGGGTAGGCCCAGGATCCACATACAAAATATGTACCATTAACTGGTCGGGGTGGGCCGATAATGGTGGCTGCCTGAGTTGACATACAAGTACTGTTTCCCAAGAATACGCCTGTGTCTTGGTGGTGGCAAAAACAGGTAGTATTAACTGGCCTGTGCGGATCTTTTACTATCTGTAGTCGGGGTATATCTGCTGCATTTGTCACGTTCAATTTCCAATCTCCTTTGAAGGGAGGGGTGTACCATCCTTCAAAATCATTGTATGTCGGGCCTCCATAGGTGATGTTTATTGTTCGTTTTTGGTATTTGTTATCCGTATGATTTTTAGGCATGACGATTTTTTAGCAGAGTTACTAAAGCACCTCATCGCTAGTCTCTCGGTAAGGTTTAATGGAATGGGGACCAGGGGAAATCCTTCCTTACTGCTAGTCGGAACACCGGTGCATACCCAACATTCAGTCCCATGTGCCCGTACGGCAAACTCATGGCTCATAGCCAGATAAGTATTAGTCCATGTTACCCTGGCCATGGTTAGGATCGTCAGTAGAGCGAACATCACTCGTGCCATTCTTGTATCCAATCTTTTTGCAGTCGGAGAGATGTATCCAACGTGGATGGTTTTCAACCTTCACTGCTGTTGGTGTAGTCAGCAGCACCTGGTATGGTCCGTTCCAACGGGGGTCGAGTTTCTTGCGGTTCCAATTTCTGATAAGTACGTAGTCCCCTGGTTGGACTATTTCGCACTGGTCAGCATCAGGTAGCGGCCTCTGGGACTCCTTTACCTGTAAATGCAATGCTCATGAGGTGATGTCGCCCAAATCTGATGTTTGTCCATGTCGTTTGCTGTTGGCTGATGGCGGCTGATAACTCCTTCAATGATCTGGTTCTCTTGCCAATATTCCAACGTTCCCTGAGAAAAATATTGCTCGCCCAGTATGTTACTTGCTTGATTGCATAACTCGTAGGTGAGGTACCCCAGCTCTTTGGCTGAGTGGTCTGCCCTCACTGAGGTGGTTACATGAGGTGCCACTAGAAAAGCATTCTGTTTCCACAACCCTTCCTCCACTTGCACGATCAAGGCAGTGCCAGGTTCGCCTGACACTGTTCCTATCAAGCGGACCCTAGTCGCTTCCCTATCAGTGAACTAAAATAATCTTCCATTTCGGGATTGAAACCCGTAGGATCATAACATAAGGTCACATGTGGATCGGGTGTATTTCTAAAGACTGGTGCTGACAAAAGATCAATAGCCCACCATTGAGGTGTTGGGAAGTGTGTGTGCATCATCTTCTGGGTCTGGAGGTGAATCCCCTCGTCAGTGCAGATAATTCCGGCTTTTAATCCTATCAATAGGTCTCTGCCTGCGAGGTTTGCAGCCAAGAAATGGTGTAACGGAAAAAGGGAGGGTACATTGTTCCTGTCCATAGGTTACAGTCAGAGGCTGAGTTAGTGGGTAACACCGTACTTTCCCATCCAATCCTGATAATCGTGTTACATGGTCTGACATGGGAACTCCAAGAGATGCCGCAAGCTCCTGATTCAGGGTAGATGAGGTTGCTCCTGTATCAATCAAAAACGGAACTCTGGTGTCCCCCAGCATCATGTTTACTACGGGTTCTTCATCGGGGTTGGCGATTAATGGGAATAGATGCTGGACAGGAAAGTGGGTGGGTCATTGGGAAAACGGGTTGTTGGTAGAGTACGGTGCCTGTCTTCCCCGTACTTCCCCGGAGACACCAGAGGGACATTCCCTTTTCCAATGCCCTCTTCCCCCACACCGAAAACAGCCTCCCTCCAGTTCCCCTCTCACCACGTGATCTTCCCTGCCCTGGGTGGTTTTGATTTGTCTTCCCTGGAATTCTCCCCATCGTGGTCTATCCCATTGTGGTCTGGGTGGAAAACCCCTTCCTCTACCAGGGTGCTCCCGTTCCCAGGTCTCATAGCCAGAGCCTGGTAGGATTCCTCAGCTGCTGGATCCCACATATAATATTCAGTTTTTATTCTGGGTGCACTGGTGGCAGCCGTGTTTCCAGCACCGTCAGCCCAAAAGGCAGCTACTGCACGTCTCATCTGGGTTATGTCGTTGTCTGACCAGTTTAAGTCTGTTTTAAATCATTGACTGTACTTAAGAGGGAGACAACTCATTAACATAGCATTAAAAGCTGGGACCTATTGCCCGCATTGTATACAGCGTCTCCTGCAAAGGTCCCATAGATACTAGTGAATCGATCCAGATACGACTGGGGGTCTTCCTTTGGCCCGGGCTTACAATCGAGGACCACCGACATGTTAATTGGTTTCTTCAAACATTCAAACAGATGGGTCATCATAAAATCTACACAAACTGTCTCGTCTGCATGTGCCGGCACGGCTTTTAGTGCCTGCCAAGTCTGATGTGTCATAACATCCTTCCACTTCTGTCGTTCGGCCGCCTGACAAAAGTGAAAGGTCATGGACCAATATCACGGTCTGTAGCCTGATAATATTCCACCGTACTGCGGAGGTATTCTACAAATTCCTTCGGGGTCTTATGGCGGTCTGGGGCTTTATCCCGTATCATACATTGCTCGTGTGGTCTCCACGGTGCGTATATTTGCATGGTATCGGCCTGATTAGGTTCACCGCCCTAGGGTTTGGCACCGCTCTCATAGGGAGGTTCTGTGCAGCCCTAGGGTTTGTTTTTACTCGCTCCCCAATGGATACCACCGTGTTAATCGCTTCATCTTGGACACTGTCCATCAGCTCACTCATGTTCTTCCTTTAGTATTTCACCGTAGCTTGTAAGGTCGGAACTTCGGGTATATAGATATTACTGACGGAGCCGCCAGGGTAAGGATGCCATTGCTACTGGTAGGACGTAGGAGGTGGACGTCTCCCAGGATTATCTAACTCCTCATCTTCACTACCAAACAGGGGTCGTCGTGCCAGACAATGAAGTCTCCTCCAGAGGATTTATCAGTACTGGGTTTATTTGTACTAACCATCACCTGTTATCACCTCCCGCCTGTCTCTTAATTATTTTCTCTTGTTCCTTCCGCCCACTGGCATTCTAGTTGCAATACTTTCCATCCTTTCATAGTGCCATCCTTATTTCGTAACTCTATCCCTTGTTTACACGCCGTATCCATCCAACTTCGATCTCTACTCTCCTCACTGCTTCTTTCTGCTTCTGCTTTCCACGTCTTAATTCCCTTCTTCCATTTCTTTCCTGCCTTCCTTCCCATATCAACATTTCTGCTTTTTTAATTGTCCTCGACATTCCATGTGCCCCCCTACTGGCCAGGCTTCATCCCCCAACCGTTTGGTCAACTTGTAACTTAACATTCTAAATTTCTTATATACTTAGGATTCAAATAACACATATGTTGGAACGGGGGTTCCCCCCTCACTGTTATCCAAAGCATTCCCCCATAGCTAGATAGAGAAAAAGAGAGAAAAAAAGAAAAAGAAAAAAGAAAGCAGACCGCTTAATTCCGAAACGTCCAAAATATATCAACCAGGCCCGACTCGCGACTCGAGACCCCAGTTTCTCAATTTGGCTGACTGGTTTAACTTTGTAATATACAACGCCACTTATTTCTCAATCCGACAACTCCCCGGATGTTTCAATAAGCCAGACGCACACCCTCACCTCCCGTATCTCAACCCGACAAAACACGGATGTCTCAACGAGGCCGATAAAGCCCTTAGTAGAGAGAAAAGAAAAAACAAAGAGAGATTGACAGAGAGAGAGAAAGAGAACCACTCACGTCCTTCTTAACAAGATACACAAGCCCTTCTTAAAAATACAAGCACAAGTCTGTCTTAAAAATACATACACAATCCCCACTAAAAAACCTATAAAGCCCAACTGGTCTTACCTTAGTCTGTTGCTAAGAACCTCGGCAGGGAACCTGGATCACCTCTGACGAAGGATCACAGATGTTCCCGGGAGTTTTTAGGGAGTCGGTCGTACAAAGGGGCCGATAGAGCTCAGTTAGCTCCCTTCCATCCCGGCAACCTCTGCAACCTCTGCACAGTCAGTCGTCGATGTGGTCCCAGCGAGGCCTGCCAAAAAAAACGCCAATGAAAAGTTACTTTTATAACTACTAAACCAGGTTCGCTTCTTAATAAACAGAAACCACAACAAACTGTTTTGGTAGACCAGTTCAAAACTTTACTTAACATCGGCCGATGGAAGGGAGCAAGAATTCCAGCTAAGTGACCAATATAGACACTCAACTGTCCTCTGTTCCCTTCTCTGAACAACAGAATTACATTGCATTATATAGTGTTTCTTTGTCACATTAGCACATTCCACAGACATTCGTCAGGTCAGAGGTACAGGAAAAGGCATCACATCAAAGGCCTTTTGTTTACAGGTTATGATATACTAAAAACATTGGCCATTTGTTTTAGGTCATTTTATCTTCAAAGAGATCATCCTAGCTCTTTGCTGTTTCCCTCTCTGTCACTTGGTCCTTCATAAACATAGGCCATTTGTTTTAGGTCATTTATCTTCAAAGAGATCATCCTAGCTCTTTGCTGTTCTTCTCTGTCACTTGGTCCTTCATAAACATAGGCCATTTGTTTTAGGTCATTTTATCTTCAAGAGATCAGCCTAGCTCTTTGCTGTTTCTTCTCTGTCACTTGGTCCTCCATAACATGGCCATTTGGTTATGGCATCTTATCTTTCCACTTCCCTTCCTGATCCTCTCCCATCACTTTGCCCCTCCTCAACATTGGTCCTTTGGTTTATGGCATCTTACTTCAAAGATGTGACTAGCTGTTTTCTCCTCTTCCTTTATTGCCTCCCTCCCCCATAAACCTTTGGTCTTTGGTTCATAGCATCTTACTTCCAAGATGTTACTAGCTGTTTCTCTCTTCCTTTATTGCCTCCTCCCCCATAAACATTGGTCTTTGGTTCATAGCATCTTACTTCAAAGATGTGACTAGCTGTTTCGTCTCGTCTTCCTCCCTTGGGAGACAATGTTATGGTAAATTATCCCACACACTGCAACCTGAGGCACAAGTAATTGACACTAAATATGAGCTGTAAGCTAGCCCAGAAACCCATTTTAATTTCTTCTTATTTTTATAACTTTATTCGGCTTCATCACG
>NW_022630782.1:0-57064 GCF_010909765.2 Amblyraja radiata | reverse complement strand
CCATCCGGCCGGTGGCGTCCGATTCGTCGGACGGGGACATGTCTCCACCTAAATGGAGGAGAGACAGCCGCCTGAACTGCATCCAACAGCAATTGGAGCAGCTCCAGCGAGATGCGCAGAAAGAGCGCTCTCGCGGAGGGAGGTCAGGCACCCCCTCCACAGTGCTTCATGCACTGCCCTCTGCTCCCTCATTACTGGAGGCTAGCATTGGTGACCAGGGCTGGGCTGGTCTGGAACAGGGGCAGGCGGACGAATCGGGAGTATGCCAGGGGTGCAGGAACATGAAGAGCTGTTGGGTGTGATGGACCGCTTGTAGCAACCCCACGGGCTGGAGCACCGCTGGAACCAAGAATGGCGGCCAGCATCAACCATTACTGGAAAAGGTGCTCGCTGAGGCGCTGAAACAACACAGCACCGGAAAACGGTGAGGCCCACAAAGTAAAAAGTGTCAACAGCCAAATCTGGGGGCATGTGGGTCACACATCCAGACCCAAGAACTCAAGCTACAGCGGATCCTAAGGCTCCTGACGTCAGCCATCACAGCCTTTGCTCGTTCCGTGGAAACCACGGAGATGGATACCTGCCAGCAGGATGTGCTGGCATTAATGTGTACCACACAATTTGAGATCAACAATCTCCGGAGGGAAACATAAGACCTGCCCTCAATCCCAAATTTGCTGGCTTGTGTAAAGCCCCAGCTGCGGAGACGGACGCGCTGCTATTTGGGAAAGATTTCAATAAAAAACTGAAGGAGATGCAGGAAGCATCAAAAACCTTCGGCCTAATGAGGGCAGGCCCCGGGACGAGCAAACCAAGACCTCCGATACCCAAGCGGCAGCACCCCACGGCATCCACCAGTCGACGTCCGCAATATGGGACTGGTGAACGCTTGGGGTCCGCACATTATCCCCAAAGATCTTTCAGATCAGGGCCCGCAGCGGACCCTCGGGAAAATGCGCCTCCCCCCAACATCGCCAGCACGTCAGAACAAAATCTTCAGGAAAATGAAGAAACAGAATCGCCAATAACCATGGAGGTAGGTGGGTCTGGTCCCTACCAGCATATAGAGAATAAGGGTGCTTTATTAACAGGGGGGAGATTACACTTGTTTAAAGAAGCATGGGTATGGTCACGAGTGACAAGTATATACTCAACAACATTACAGGATATAAAATACAATTCATGTCAGAAAAAACGCCGCCAGTTCAACAATGGCCCCAAAGGGTATTTCTCCCTCCGTCAAAGAGAAACGCGAGGGACAAGCTGAACTGGTGAGACTTATCACAAAGGGGGTCATCGAAAAGACCAAACATGAACCTTTGGAATTTGTATCGAATATATTCACTAAAACCAAAAAAGATGGTGTCTGTCGCATCATCATTGACTTAACATCACTAAACAAATTTGTTAAGTATATACATTTCAAAATGGAGACATATGTTACTGCCAAACAACTGAATTCCAAAGGACACTTCATGGCAAGCATTTATCTTAAAGATGCTTACTATCTAGTACCCATATACAAGGATCATCGCAGATACCTAAAATTTATCTGGATGGTACAAAGCATTGCCCTATGGGCGAACTTCAGCCCAAGATTATTCACCAAAATATTGAACCCAGCCATGGCAATACTAAGAAAACAAAACATATTGTCATGGCATATCTGGAGGATATTCTCATAGTAGGGAAAACGATGGAATTGGCTGTGGCAGCAGTATCAGCTACAAAACAGCTCCTCGAAACTCTGGGGTTCGTCCTACATCCAGATAAATCTAAGTTGAAGCCATCCACTATTATGGACTACCTGGGCTTCACAATTAACTCAGTCCATATGACTGTTACCTTGCCAAAGGCAAAATGGTTGAATTAGCACAATCATGCAACAAATTAATGGTCAATGAGCGACCAACTATTCGACAAGTAACAAGAGTAATTGGGGAAATGGTAGCAGCATTTCCGGCTACACAATTCGGACCTTTGCACTATCAAAAATGTTTACAGAGAGCAATGGTACGGGCAATAAAACGACATACAGGTCACTATGATCGTGTCATGAACTTACCCACTGAAGCAATATCAGAGCTACAGTGGTGGGCAGAAAACGTTTGGCATAGTTTCAGCCCTATCTTTATCACTAACCCTACTTTAGTTATTCAAACAGATGCCAGTGCTCAAGGCTGGGGAGCGACTAACTCCATATCCAGCACAATTGGTAGATGGACTAAACTAGAGTCATCATTACTACTTACACTGGGCATTAACTATCTAGAGATGTTGGGCGCCTTTTATGGTTTAAAAGCATATTTATCTAATATGCAGCACTTGCATGTTCGGTTACAAATTGATAAATACTACGGTGATGGCTTATATTAACCATATGGGTGGCATAAAATCATTATCATGCGACAAATAGGTCAACATGATTTGGCAATGGTATGTCGAAAGACATATTTGGCTATCAGCTACTTACCTACCAGGTAAGCTAAACACCCATGCCATGAGAAAATTAAACGTCTGGGTTGCAAGTTTGAACAGACCTTACCAGGAACTGGGATTGTCCAAACAAACCATCACCACCATGTCGGCATCCCTTCGAACATCCACCAAGAGGCAGTACTTAACCAGCATCAAAAAAGGGAGAAGTACTGCCAGGAAACATGGACAACATACGCAACAGCTACAGCCACCAACATACTGGAGTTCCTGGCCATCTACACCGCGATGTAGGGATCAGCTACAGTGCCATCAACACAGCGCAGAGTGCTCTTTCTGCTTATCCCAAACCAGCGGCAGGACAACAGGCGATGGGATCCCATCCACTGGTGGTAAAACTGATGAAGGGCATTTACAATATCAAGCCCTAAGCCCAGGTATACCCATATTTGGGATATCAGTGTGGTCCTGACATATCTCAGGGAATGGCCACCAGCCAGATCCCCCGGCCTCGAGCAAGCTACACTAAAGACGCTCATGTTGATGGCACTTGTATCCGCTCAGAGGGTCCAGTCACTACACCTATTGCGACTGGACAACATGATCACAGCTCCAGACCAGATCTGTCGTTATCCAGCGACTGGTCAAACAGAGCAGACCGGGAACACCTAATCCAGTCGTGGCTTACCCACCAGAACCACGGTTATGTGCCATGACCCACCTACTATCCTACATAGACACAACCAGAATATTCGAGGGAGATGAAAAGCCTTGTGGGTCAGTCACAAAAACCTTATGGTGGGGTACGAGCCAAACCATTGCGAGATGGCTCAAGCAGGTGCTAAAAACTGCTGGGATAAACACTAACATGTACAAATTTTATTCCACCAGGGCAGCATCCATGTCGACGGCTAAAGAATGGACATGCCTATAGACCACATCCTGGCTACAGCAGGATGGTGGGAAGTGAAAAGACCGTTCAGAAATTTTATAATAAGCCGTTGGCAAAACCTGGTTTATTTGCAGTAATGATTTACAAACTGCAAATATTTAATTTAAGCCCAGTGGAGCAACTTAATTCTTTGTTGTTATTGTTTAAAAAATACCATTGTGTTTTCTACAAATAGACTCATTGGTTCATTACGATAACATTTCCTCCCTCAAGAACTTCGGCAGTGAGTGAAATGAAACTGTTACACGGTTTGAAATCACAGAGCTTTGAAATCTTCACGTAGTCACTCACGTGACTCCGAAGTAAAATAGTAAGATTAAACGAGAATTTACCAGTTTGAAGTTTGATCTGTATTTTATGAGGAGGTACGATGAGGGATTACGTGCCCTCCGCTCCCACCCTCATTATATGGATCAAACTAATACATTGATGTCTCCTTATCTTTACTATGTTTACTTCAAAATAACTGTGTCTATCTGTGATTCCACACCGCTGCTTGGAAGTATGCCGCGCCTGCGCACTGAGCGGGTTCTTCACGTAATCCCTCATCGTAACTCCTCATAAAATACAGATCAAACTTCAAACTGGTAAGTTCTCGTTTAATCTTACTATTAACCACCTAACAGCCGGTGACTTTGCCAATGTTAACCTTTCTTGGAATTAGAAATGTGTGGTAAATGTGTGAGTTGTGTTTACGTGTCGGAACGGCATTTGTTTTATTTGAGCAGAGGTTGTGAGCAGCCAATTCCACCCACGACATGTGACATGTTCTGTTGGTGGAGAGAGTTCACCATTTGGACTCATCGTTATTTTAAAGTAAAGGTGGTGTGCAACCTAAATGGAAACTTGATGTTGTGTTTTCCGGTTTGATATTAGACCTGCAGCATCTGTGGGTTTGAGTTTAGACCTGCAGCATCTGTGGGTTTGTTTAATTTCCTTCCTGCCATGATGAAGCAGTGCGCATGTGCACAGGCTGGCAAGTCACCGGATGGGTGTCGCTTCCTTCCTGCCGACCGACCTGTTGCAGCGGCGGGGGAAGAGAGAAGAGAAGAGAAGAGAGGGAGTCCACGGGCTGGGGGAGCGGGAAGAGGAGAGGAGAGGAGAGGAGAGGGACTCCACTGTCCAGGCCGCTGTGGGGAGCGAGGCCCACAGCGGTGTCTGAGCGGATGGGGAGACTCAGGGCCGGGGAGCGAGGACAGCAGATTGACATCCATCCATCCATCCATCCATCCATCGGTGAGTATTTTGTCTGCCGCTCCCCAGTGGACGGCTCTAATCTTGGGGAGAGACTTGGGTTAAATTCCCCATTGAATGTGATTTGTTCTTGTCTGTCTGCAACACATTGAATTTATTGTTGTGAGTAAATGTGTCCCAGTGATAGTTTGAAGCAGAAAAGTCATGTTCCACAACAGCTGTGTTTTGTCATTGGATGTGTTTGTGTAGATGCTGCAAATCACACAGACTTCTATAAAGTTGGAACTAACAGTTGATGTGGTGAATGCGCTGAGCAGTCTGGTGGAGTCAAAGCAAATGTCCCAGTTTGTTTTACACTTACTAAATGGCTCAATGTTCAGGGAACTGTTTCATAATGAAACCGTCAGCTTGTTATTTCCGGTTTCAGATATTTTTGCTGATAAACGTCCTCTGCTGCCAGAGTAAAGGCCTTTCTGAGCCTTCTGTAAGGGGAGTTGCACATTTGTTTCGCCCTGTGGTCACAGATAAGACTAGTTCTGGTACTAGTTGATCACTGCGCAAACAGTTCATCAGTTGTTATCGGGCGCAGGTCGGAGTGAGTAGAGTGGTGATTACATTTTAAAGTGGGTCTTTTTCACCAAGTTGAGGAGAACTACTTGCTCAATCCCCTTTTTAAATGACTGAACATCGGGAGCAGCACGTGTGTTGGGTGGTAACATTCCATTCCCTTATCGTCCTTGGGTAAAGGGAATATTGGTTGCAAGGTTTATTAAAATTTAGCCAGTTGAAGATGTAGGGACCATTATTTTGTCTTGTTTCATGGCAGTTGGTGCTCTGGGATGACGGGAGATTTGATGGCGTGATTTTGTGAATCTCCTTGTAAATTGCAATGTCTTAGCCAGATTCTGCGGCTCTCTAGGTATCCCATCCGAGAGAAGTCAGCATATTATTCATGCCTGATTCATGCTTGATTAGTCATTACATACAAAGCGGACTGCTCGGCGTTGTACTTTCTCCAGGGTGATGTTGCAGTTGTTGAAAGGATCCCATACGGCTCCACAATACACTAATTTGAGCCTGACAAAGGACTTGTAGGCATTCTCTTTGACGGATGTACAACATGCGTGAACATTTATTTTGAGTAGGCCGAGGGACAGTGCTACCAGGATGATAGTAAAAGGAAAGGATACTTTGAGGAATTCAGATTTGCAACACATAATGCGTTTTGTACATGTCAGTTCTCATTTCATTATTCAAATGAGTTGGGACTATTGGGTATGTGAGGGGAAATATGAAAGTTGCACAAATCTATTGACCACTGTAGGATGACGTGTGACTTTCGCAACCATTTTTTTTGTGCATGGAAATTTTTTTTAAGATATTGCTATTCCAGAAGATCTGAATGAAAAAGATAAACATGCTGGAAACACTCAGCAGTTTGAGCAGCATTTGATTACAGTCCCAGTTCTGATAATGGATCATCTAACATTGCACTTCCATTGTTTTCTGCATGCACTATTTTAATCAATAAAGTAAATACACATACCCAAACTCCACAAACCTGACTGTCCCGGTAGACCCATTGTCTCTGCCTGTTCGTGCCCCACCGAACTCATTCCCACATACCTTGACTCCATCCTATCCCCCTTGGTTAAATCACTCCCTACCTATTTTCAAGACACCTCAGACACTCTCCGTCGTCTCCGCGCATTCCATTCTCTAGGCCCTCACCCCCTCATCTTCACCATGGACGTCCAGTCACTCTACACCTCCATCCCCCACCAGGATGTTCTCAAAGCCCTCCGGTTCTTCCTCGACCAGAGAAGCAACGTATACCCGGCCACTGGCACTCTCCTCCGCCTAGCGGAGCTGGTCCTTACCCTCAATAACTTCACGTCCCATTTCCTCCAAATACAAGGCGTAGCTATCGGCACACGCATGGGCCCCAGCTATGCCTGCCTCTTTGTCGGTTACGACGAGCAATCCTTGTTCAATACGTACCAGGGCCCCATCCCCGACCTCTACCTCCGCTACATCGACGACTGCTTTTGTGCCACCTCCTGCACCCACACACAACTGACTGACTTCATCCACTTCACCACTAACTTCCATCCGGCACTCAAATACACCTGGACCATTTCCGACACTTCCCTACCATTCCTTGACCTCACTATCTCCATTGCAGGTGATAGACTTCTGACTGACATCCACTATAAACCTACTGACTCCCATGGCTATCTGGACTAAACTTCTTCCCACCCTGCTTCCTGTAAGGACTCCATCCCCAACTCCCAATTCCTCCGTCTACGCCGCATCTGCTCCCAGGATGATGCGTTCCACACCAGGGCATCTGAAATGTCCTCATTCTTCAGGGAACGGGGGTTCCCCTCCTCCACCATAGATGAGGCTCGCACCATGGTATCTTCCATACCCCGCAGCTCTCTCTCCCCATCCCCCTCACTCGCAACAAGGGCAGAGTCCCCCTAGTCCTCACCTTTCACCCCACCAGCCGTCACGTACAACAAGTAATCCTCCGTCAGTTTCGCCACCTCCAACGTGACCCCACCACTCGCCACATCTTCCCATCTCCCCCCATGTCTGCCTTCCGCAAAGACCACTCCCTCCGCAACTCCCTAGTCAATTCTTTCCTTCCCTCCCGTAACAACCCCTCCCCGGGCACTTTCCCTTGCAACCGCAAGAGATGCAACACTTGTCCCTTTACCTCCCCCCTCGACTCCATTCAAGGACCCAAGCAGTCGTTCCAGATGCGACAGAGGTTTACCTGCATCTCCTCCAACCTCATCTATTGCATCCGCTGCTCTAGATGTCAGCTGATCTACATCGGTGAGACCAAGCTTAGGCTTGACGATCGTTTCGCCGAACACCTCCGCTCGGTCCAACCTGACCTCCCGGTGGCACAGCACTTCAACTCCCACTCCGTATCCGACCTCTCTGTCCTGGGTCTCCTCCATGGCCAGAGCGAGCAACACCGGAAATTGGTGGAACACCACCTCATATTCCACTTGGAGAGTCTTCATCCTGGGGGCATGAAAATTGAATTCTCCCAATGTTGTTAGTCCTTGCTGTCTCCTCCCCTTTATCAGCCCTCCTGCTATCTCCTCCCATCCCCCAGCCTTCGGGCTCCTCCTCCTTTTTCCTTTCTTCTCCCCGCCCCCCCATCAGTCTGAAGAAGGGTTTAGGCCCGAAACGTTGCCTATTTCCTTCGCTCCATAGATGCTGCTGCACCCGCTCAGTTTCTCCAGCTTTTTTGTGTACCTTCGATTTTCCAGCATCTGCAGTTCCTTCTTAAATACAAGTAAATACACATTGTCTTTATTACACTGGTAACAAATGCTAGTCATTTGCACTTGGCCAGATCACACACAGCCATAAGATAACTAAATAAGTTTGCTTTAGATGCTAGATGTTGTTTAAAGGTAGGGAGAGATCACCTGTCCACAGCTGGGATCGTTCAGGACCAGAAGTAGTACCATTTAATGCAGAATTGTATCTTTCAGCTATGATAATAGAGAATGTCCGCAAGATAGCAAAGGATAATCCCTGTTTGTTGAGGATGAATCAGTTGGAGAGTGCTGACAGGAACAGATGTTTGGTCAACAGTTCAGTAGTTCAATATGCAACAGCACAGTGAAATTCTTTTAGCACATATTACACCTACAGGCATTGCCATTTTCAAAGTCCAAATCCGGTCCACCCTCAAGCTCGATGTACTGGTGCATTTCATGTGAACTGACCACCCTCTCCTCACCCATCTTTGTATCCCGTGGGGCGACTCCGCCTACCTTGAAGGTGCTGTGGGCAGCTTCCTCGCGCCTGTGGGCCACTCCTCGCGCCTGACATCCCCAGCTCTCTCCCGGTAACGCCGTCCAATGAACCTTTGGGTGGGTTTGGGCAGCGTCCTGTAGAGGTGAGACGGATGATTCTCCTGTGAAGTGGGACTGGTGGTGGTACTGCAGACATCACCTGACATCATGGAGACCCTGCAGAGTCCAGGCCTGGGATATAATCCTTCTATTCTGGAATGGGAACTCCAGGGATGTGGTGGAATGTGCATGGGAGCAGTGGGGATTACAGAGTTGGGACGTTTGCGGTTGGCCCATGAAATGGTTTAATTCCCGGTCCAGCTAGTGGGGAATTTGGCAATGGGTAACATGGTGGTGTGGAAGCTTTTGTCCTGGATGGCAGGGTTGTGGGAAGAATAGGGCCAGCAGAGTGTGACAGTAATTCCCCATCAGTGGGTATTTTTCCTCTTTCTCTGTGAGTTGAAGCCTCCAAACAGGTGAGATGTGGATGGATGTTGGGGATTGGCCGTGTTTGGTCTGGAATAGTGATACGGTGATCAGGGTGTTTGAAAGCTTCAGGGATCTGGCACAAATGATGAATTGCTGCCTTGGATAGATCAGATAGTCTTATGGATGACAGGGCAGACATGAAGAGCTTGGTGGTCTACTTTTCTTGTTTGTTAATTTGCAGGGGTTTACCATCTTGTTTGGATGGGGTGTTTTCCACATCTCCGCTGCACTGTAATGCTGTTTGTTGGTTCACAAGGCAATGTTTTCCTTCACATTCAATTGTCACCTGATGGTTCTGTTAATATTGTTTATTCCAGAGCTACAGAGTTTGTGAACGCCTGTCGACATCATGGCTGAAGGTGGTGACTGGGAAGGTGATTCAGTGGCCTCTACATCAAAGAAACAAACAGGTTTGTGAACCTTCTGTGACTTATATATGATGCTCTGACAGTGGGTGTACACCTGATGCAAGAAATGAGGTTCACACTGAAGTGGGAATAGGGAAGGGGGTGAGCCCAGAGAGTTGACATCTACAGGGACATCACAGTCACAGGTGGGCAGATGCAGGATGATAAATCAGCCCTCTTTTTGGAAACAAATTATCTGAGTTGCTGCAAAAGTGATAATCCTGGCCACACAATCATCTCCCCACTACCTTCAGGTAGAAGGTACAGGAGCCTGAAGACTGCGACGTCCAGGTTCAGGAATAGCTACTCCCCCACAGCCATCAGGCTATTAAACCTGGCTCGGACAAAACTCTGAACATTAATAGCCCATTATCTGTTATTTGCACTTGATCAGTTTATTTATTCATGTGTGTATATATTTATACAATGGTATATGGACACGCTGATCTGTTCTGTATTCATGCCTTCTATGTTCTGTTGTGCTGAAGCAATGCGAGAATTTCATTGTCCTATCTGGGAAATATGACAGTAAACTTTCTTGAACTTGAATCTTCTTGATCTGAGTTGCTGTAAATGTTGTCAGAATATCAGGGTCCAGGATCAGATTCTGCGCAGAAATGAGCCTTTGACCCCAGGGGCGAAAAACCTGGGGGGCCAGAGGGGACACGCCCCCCCCCCCCCCCCAAGTTTTTGTCATCCGGATTTAAAAATCTCCGCTTTCCTCGAGACAGTGGGGGTGGGACTGCTGATCGAGGGCACTAATTGGACAAGAGAGACGTCGGTCAGCAGGCAATAGGGGCGGGACATGATGATTCAGCGCGATGATTGGAGGAGGGAGGAGTGGGGCTGGGGGGGGGGGCTGCGGTCGGGAGTCAGATGCGAGCTGTACCCCCAGGCCCACAGCCAGCGCAGAGAAACAGCGCTAAACCCAGCTCAACTCTGCCTGTCCCGCCAGGTGAGCCTACAGCCCTCCCTGGACTTGCGGGAAATATGGCCAGCATGAGAAAAATATTTGAGGAAGGACATCCTTGTGATTGAGGGAGCCCAGCGTAGGTTCATCTCATTGCATGAAGGGCTGAATGGCCTACTCCTGCACGTATTGTCTATTCCCTGTGGCCCAGGTAGAGAACATGTTCAGGTGTGATGAATGGTGAGGGAGTGGGAACCGTTCACTGCCAATACGTGATGTTAAAACTGCATCTTTTTCCCATGCACTCATGGAAGTTTGACAATAGACAATAGGTGCAGGAGTCGGCCATTCGGCCCCTCCAGCCAGCACCGCCATTCACTGTGATCACGGCTGATCATCCCCAATCAATAAACCGTTCCTGCCTTCTCTCCATATCCCTTGACTCCACTATCCCCTAGAGCTCTATCTAACTCTCTCTTAAATCCATCCAGTGATTTGGCCTCCACCGCCCTCTGTGGCAGGGAATTCCACAGATTCACAACTCTCTGGGTGAAAACGTTTCTCCTCATCTCAGTCCCAAATGGCCTCAGATTCACAACTCTCTGGGTGAAAATGTTTTTTCTCACCTCAGTCTTAAATGGCCTCCCCTTTATTCTAAGACTGTGTGTGGCCCCTGGTTCTGGACTCGCCCAACATTGGGAACATTTTTCCTGCATCTAGCTTGTCCAGTCCTTTTATTATTTTATATGTTTCTATAAGATCCCACCTCCCCCTCATCCTTCTAAACTCCAGTGAATACAATCTTAGTCTTTTCAATCTTTCCTCATATGACAGTCCCGCCATCCCAGGGATTAATCTGGTGAGACCACACCTGGAGTATTGCGTACAGTTTTGGTCTCCTAATCTGAGGAAAGACATTCTTGCCATAGAGGGAGTACAGAGAAGGTTCACCAGACTGATTCCTGGGATGGCAGGACTTTCATATGAAGAAAGACTGGATAGACTCGGTTTGTACGCGCTAGAATTTAGAGGATTGAGGGGGGTTCTTATAGAAACTTACAAAATTCTTAAGGGGTTGGACAGGCTAGATGCAGGAAGATTGTTCCCGATTGTTCCCGAGCAGAAGTCTACTCCCCCATTCAATCATGTCTGATCTATCTCTCCCTCCTAACCCCATTCTCCTCTGTACACCCTCTATGGCAAGAATGTCTTTCCTCAGATTAGGAGACCAAATATGATCATATTGAATGGCGGTGCTGGCTCGAAGGGCCGAATGGCCTACTCATGCACCTATTGTCTGTTGAATGGCGGTGCTGGCTCGAAGGGCCGAATGGCCTACTCGTGCACCTATTGTCTATTGTTTGTATGGGATGTTTTCCACATCTCCGCTGCACTGTAAAGCTGTGTGTTGGTTCACAAGGCAATGTCTTCCTTCACATTCAATTGTCACCTGATGGGTCTATTCCCGCTGCTGAAAGACTCATCCATGCCTTCATCTCCTCCCGACTGGACTATTGCAACTCACTTCTCCTTGGCATCAGCTCCACCTACATCAACCGACTCCAACTGGTCCAGAACGCAGCCACCCGACTCATCACCCACACCAAATCCTGGCATCACATCACTCCAGTCCTCAAACAACTTCACTGGCTTCCCATCTCCCACCGGATCACCTACAAAATCCTGATCCTCACCTACAAAGCCCTCCACCATCTGCCCCCCCCCCCCCCATATCTCACTGACCTCCTCTCCCCCTACCAACCCTCACGGTCCCTCAGATCCACATCAGCCGGTCTCCTCTCCATCCACAAGCCCAACCTCCGCAGTTTTGGGGACAGAGCCTTCTCCAGGGCAGCTCCCAGGCTCTGGAAATCCCTCCCCCAACTGATCCGCAATTCCGTGTCCCTCACCATCTTCCAGTCCCGCCTCAAGACCCATCTCTTCACCTCTGCCTATCCTTAGCCCCACGTCCCCCTCCCTTTTCATCTGTGCATTAATTGCCTCATATTGTGTTTTGAATTGAATTCTGTCTTTAGTTTGTGTACTAGTCATGTCTCTACTATTTATTTCATTCCCCTTACATGTTTTTCCACTACTTGCTCAATTTTTGTAAGGTGTCCTTGAGACTCTTGAAAGGCGCCCATAAATAAAATGTATTATTATTATTATTATTATTAATATTGATTATTCCAGGGCTACAGAGTTTGTGATCGGCTGTCTACAACATGGCTGAAGCTGGTGACTGTGGAGGTGATTCAGTGGCCTCTACAGCAAAGGAACAAAAAGGTTAGTGAGCCTTCTGTGACATATATATGATGCTCTGACAGATTCACAACTCTCTGGGTGAAAAAGTTTCTCCTCATCTCAGTCCCAAATGGCCTCAGATTCACAACTCTCTGGGTGAAAATGTTTTTTCTCACCTCAGTCTTAAATGGCCTCCCCTTTATTCGAAGACTGTGTGTGGCCCCTGGTTCTGGACTCGCCCAACATTGGGAACATTTTTCCTGCATCTAGCTTGTCCAGTCCTTTTATTATTTTATATGTTTCTATAAGAACCCCCCCCCTCATCCTTCTAAACTCCAGTGAATACAATCCTAGTCTTTTCAATCTTTCCTCATATGACAGTCCCGCCATCCCAGGGATTAATCTGGTGAACCTATGCTGCACTGCCTCAATCACAAGGATGTCCTTCCTCAAATTAGGAGACCAAAATAGTACACAATACTCCAGATGTGCTCTCACCAGAGCCCTGCACAACTGCAGAAGAACCTCTTTACTCCGATACTGAAATCCTCATGTTATGAAGGCCAACAGGCCAAAACTGCACACAATACTCCAGATGTAGTCTCACCCGGGCCCTGTACAACTGCAGAAGGACCTCTTGGCTCCTAGACTCAACTCCTCTTGTTATGAAGGCCAACAGGCCAAAACTGCACACCATACTCCAGGTGTGGTCTCACAACTTTACCCATGGAAGTGTGAAGTGAGGGCCAGTGGTGAATGATTTCTCAGATGATGTTTTACTTCTCCTCCTGTGTTCACAGATATAAACTCGGCAATCTCCGCTTTCATGTCAAACTGCGATGATCACCAGCTCTTACAGTTGACGAGATTCTACCGGGACCGACTGGAGCAGGCGATTGAAGAGTGTGTGGAGGGAGTTAGCCTCATGGTAATGAGCACGGATCACTTCACTGGGCAAGAGTGTCACGTAAGTGTAACGGACGCAGATTGTGTGTTGCTTCTAAATTTAACACAGACTGAGAGAACCAATGTAAAGGAATATCCCGGGCGCATGTTGATCAAACCCACAAAGGAGTGTGTGGATGCAGCAACACTGAGCCTGTATTTGACCAACACCAGCTCACAGCTCCCACACAACTCACCAATTGTCTTCAATTCCCATTTCGGCACGTGACTTCCAGTGATAGAAACATAGACAATAGGTGCAGGAGGAGGCCATTCGGCCCTTCGAGCCTGCACCATTCGCCATTCAATATGATGTCTGATCATCCAACTCAGAATCCTGTACCTGCTTTCTCTCCAACCCCTCTCTCTCTCTCACTCTCTCTCTCCTGAATGGCCTACTCCTGCACCTATTTTCTCTCTGTCTGTCTGTCTGTCTGTCTGTCTGTCTGTGCCTGTCTGTCTATCTATCTATCTATCTATCTATCTTTCATTGGCTATATTTAAGAGGGAGTTAGATGTGGCCCTTGTGGCTAAAGGGATCAGGGGGTATGGAGGCTCGAAGTGCCGAATGGCCTACTCCTACACCTATTTTCCATCTCTCTCTCTCTCTCTCTCCCCCTCTCCCCCTCTCCCCCTCTCCCCCTTTCCCCTCTCCCCTCTCCCCTCTCCCCTCTCCCCTCTCCCCTCTCCCCTCTCCCCCTCTCCCTCTCTCCCTCTCTCCCTCTCTGGAACTCCCAGACTTGCAGCTCCTAGACTGTGGAACAGCATCCCCCTTCCCATCAGAACTGCCCCCTCCATCAACTCCTTTAAGTCTAGACTAAAAACGTATCGATACCCCCCAGCCTTTGCTGACGTCCACTGAACGAGGGCTATATGTATATATGTATGTAGTTTGTTTGTTTATACTATTCTTATAACAAATGTAAAGCACTTTGACCAACGAGAGTTGCATTTTAAATGTGCTATAGATATAAATGTGACTTGACTTGTTCATTACAGAGAGTGACTGAGCTTGCAGAGACAGGAAAACAAGCGGCCGGCTCCAAACTGCTCCTGAATCTGGTGATGGAGAAGGGTTCTGGAGCACAAAGGTTGATGTGGGAATCCCTTGTGAAAATACGTCACACGCAACCGAAGCTGAGCAGAATATTGAAAGAGATACTGGCTCAAGGTTCGGCAACATTAGACTGTTAAATTTCAGCTGTAAATGCCGCTGATCTTACAAGCACCTCATACAAGATAGACACAAAATGCTGGAGTTAAGAGCCGGTCCCACCAGCATGCGACTGACTGCATGCGGCAAGCGTGAACTAACGTGGTCACTTGAGTCGTACGGCCTCGCGGGGCCGGTCCCACTTCGATCGCCGGAGCCGTATGGAGTTGTGCGGAGCTGGTCCCGACATCGTGCGCGGGAGGCTCCGAAAAACTGACCGTGTTCAAAAAATCCGCACGGCAACGGCCTGTCGGCCTGCAGCCGCCTCAACGGCCTGCCGGTCGTACGCAACTACATACATATGAAGAAAGACTGGATAGACTCGGCTTGTACTCGCTAGAATTCAGAAGATTGAGGGGGGATTTTATAGAAACTTACAAAATTCTTAAGAGGTTGGACAGGCTAGATGCAGGAAGATTGTTCCCGATGTTGGGAAAGTCCAGAACAAGAGGCCACACACACAGTTTAAGGATAAGGGGGAAATCTTTTAGGACCGATATGAGAAAAGCATCTTTTCACACACAGAGAGTGGTGAATCTGTGGAATTCTCTGCCACAGAAGGTAGTTGAGGCCACACAGTTCATTGGCTATATTTAAGAGGGAGTTAGATGTGGCCCTTGTGGCTAAAGGGATCAGGGGGTATGGAGAGAAGGCAGGTACAGGATGCTGAGTTGGATGATCAGCCATGATCATATTGAATGGCGAATGGTGCAGGCTGGAAGGGCCGAATGGCCTCTACTTCTGCACCTATTGTCTATGTTTCTATGCAATCAAGGACAGTCAGACTGGTCGGGGAACTGTGAAGGGAGAGGGACGGAGAGAGAGGGAAACAATGGTCGCTTGAAGTTAGAGAAGTCATTATTCATATCGCTGGGGTGTAAGCTCATGTTAACACGTTATTCTGTTTAAACAGGTAAAGACCAGCTCGCCTACAAGGACACGGTGGGGCAGGGTTTATCTGAAGTGCCCACTCACCTGAAAGGTAAGTGATGGGATGGGATTCCCATAGCTACCTGCCTTTCATTCTGAAACTGAATGTCTGTCTTTAGCTGCCTGAGTGAGTGGCAGAGAGAGAGACAGGAGGGGACAGTGAGAGACAGAGAGGCAGGGAGACACAGAGAGAGAGACACAGATTGAGAGAGAGAGTCAGAGAAAGACAGCGACAGAGGGGACAGACAGAGAGAGAGAGAGAGAGAGACAGAGAGAGAGAGAGCCAGAGAGACAGAGAGATAAGAGAGAGACTCAGAGAGGGAGACACAGAGAGAGAGAGAGAGAGAGAGACACACAGACAGAGGGGGAAACTCCATGAAAAGTCCCATAGCCGCCTTCCTTTCACTCTGAAACTGAATGTCTGTCTTTAATAAATGGTATTGTATTGTCTTTAGCTGCCTGATGAGAATGTGTCACAACTTGGGCGTTGCGCCTTCCTTGCTGGCTCTGGAGGATGGACAGGGAACTATGTGTTAGTGTCACATTCCTCGGTTATTTTGAGTAGTCAGACTCCTCTACGGGGATTCCAGTGGCCAGCTGCTCTCTGTCAGTAGGGTCTGTCATTCTCACCCAGAGAGATGTGTGAGTCTGTGGGATTCCCTGGCTCAGAGGGCGGTGGAGGCCGGTTCTCTGGAGAGAATTCTTTCAAGAGAGAGCTAGATAGGGCTCTTGAAGATAGCAAGAGAGAGTCAGGGGATATGGGGAGAAGGCAGGAACGGGGTACTGATTGTGGATGATCAGCCATGATCATAGAAACATAGAAAATAGGTGTTGGAGTAGAGGCCATTCGGCCCTTCGAGCCTGCACCGCCATTCAATATGATCATGGCTGATCATCCAACTCAGTATCCTGTACCTGCCTTCTCTCCATTCCCCTGATCCCTTTTGCCACAAGGACCACATCTAACTCCCTCTTAATATAGCCAATGAACTGTGGCCTCAACTACCTTCTGTGGCAGAGAATTCCACAGATTCACCACTCTCTGTGTGTGAAAAAAATGTTTTTCTCATCTCGTTGCTAAAAGATTTCCCCCTTTTTCTTAAACTGTGTGTGTGGCCCCTTGTCCTGGACTTGTAATTGATCCCATCGACTGTTACCATCCGCAATGTTTCCACCTGTCCTGTCCTGTCCTCTCCTCTCCTCTCCTCTCCTCTCCTCTCCTCTCCTCTCCTCTCCTCCACCCTCAACTCCACCTCAATCACCCTCAATCTCCTCCCCTCCTCTCTTATAGAAACATAGAAAATAGGTGCAGGAGGAGGCCATTCGGCCCTTCGAGCCAGCACCACCATTCATTGTGATCATGGCTGATCATCCCCTATCAATAACCCGTGCCTGCCTTCTCCCCATATCCCTTGACTCCACCCGCCCCTACAGCTCTATCTAACTCTCTCTTAAATCCATCCAGTGACTTGGCCTCCACTGCCCTCTGTGGCAGGGAATTCCACAGATTCACAACTCTCTGGGTGGAAAGGTTTCTCCTCATCTCAGTCCCAAATGGCCACAGATTCACACAACTCTCTGGGTGGAAAAGTGTCTCCTCATCTCAGTCCCAAATGGCCACAAATTCACAACTCTCTGGGTGAAAAGGTTCTTATCAACTAAATTTAATCTCTCTAGAGGCTGTAGACAAGGATGCTCACTATCCCCACTATTATTTGCTCTTGCAATCGAACCCCTAGCAGAAAGCGTTAGAAACCATCCAGGAATATTTGGATACAATACTAGAGACACAAGGAATAAAATCTCCTTATATGCAGATGATATACTAATATATATTACAAAATTAGAAACTAGTATTCCAAACCTATTAAATCTAATAACTCAATTTTTAGTTAATACTCAATTGAGGTCGTGGTACATATTGGTACAAATGACATAGGTAAAAAAAGTGAAGAGGTCCTGAAGGGAGGATTTAGGGTGTTGGGAGGAGAGTTAAGGAAAAGGACCAAAAAGGTAACAATCTCAGGATTACTGCCTGTACCACGCGACAGTGAGAGTAGGAATGGAGCGAGGTGGAGGATAAATGCGTGGCTGAAAGACTGGTGCAGAGGGCAGGGATTCAAGTTTCTGGATCATTGGGACTTCTTTTGGGGAAGGTGGGACCTGTACAGAAAGGATGGGTTGCACTTGAACCCGAGGGGGACCAACATCCTGGCGGGGAAATTTGCAAAGGTCACTGGGGAGACTTTAAACTAGAATGGTTGGGGCGAGGGACTCAAATAGAGAAAGCTAGTAGACAGAATGGGAGGCAGGAAGCAGAAAAGGGAAGCACTCGGACACAAGAGGAGAAAGAAAAAAAAGGAAATAAACAGAGAAGAAGAGACGGGGGGTTTCTTAAATGTGCATATTTTAATGCTAGGAGCATTGTAAGAAAGGTGGATGAGCTTAGAGTCTGGATAGACACCTGGAAGTATGATGTTGTGGCGATCAGTGAAACATGGTTGCAGGAGGGCTGTGATTGGAAACTAAATATTCCAGGATTTCGTTGCTTCAGGTGTGATAGAATTGGAGGGTGGTGTTGCATTGCTAGTCAGGGAAGATATTACAGCAGTGCCTTGGCAGGATAGATTGGAGGGCTCATCTAGGGAGGCTATTTGGGTGGAACTGAGAAGTGGGAAAGGTGTAGCAACACTTATAGGGGTGTATTATAGACCGCCAAATGGGGAACGAGAATTGGAAGAGCAAATATGTAAGGAGATAGCAGATATTAGTAGTAAGCACAAGGTAGTGATTGTGGGAGATTTCAACTTTCCACACATAGACTGGGAAACACATTCTGTAAATGGGCTGGATGGTTTGGAGTTTGTAAAATGTGTGCAGGATAGTTTTTTGCAGCGATACATAGAGGTACCTACTAGAGGAGGGGCAGTGCTGGACCTCCTGTTAGGAAATGAGACGGGACAGGTGGCGGAGGTATGCGTTGGGGAGCACTTCGGGTCCAGTGATCACAATACCATTAGTTTCAATATAATTATGGAGAGGGTCAGAACTGGACCTAGGGTTGAAATTTTTGATTGGAGAAAGGCTAACTTTGATGAGATGCGAGATGATTTAAAAGGAGTGGACTGGGACATTTTGTTTTATGGGAAAGATGTAGAAGAGAAATGGTGGACATTTAAAGGGGAAATTTTAAGAGTACAGAATCTTTATGTTCCTGTTCGGTTGAAAGGAAACAGTAAAAATTGGAAAGAGCCCTGGTTTTCAAGGGAAATTGGACATCTTGTTCGGAAAAAGAGGGAGATCTACAATAATTATAGGCAGCATGAAGTAAATGAGGTGCTTGTGGAGTATAAGGAATGTAAAAAGAATCTTAAGAAAGAAATTAGAAAAGCTAAAAGAAGATATGAGGTTGCTTTGGCAAGTAAGGTGAAAGTAAATCCAAAGGGTTTCTACAGCTATATTAATAGCAAAAGGATAACGAGGGATAAAATTGGTCCATTGGAGAAACAGAGTGGGCAGCTATCTACAGAGCCAAAGAGATGGGGGAGATATTGAACAATTTCTTTTCTTCGGTATTCACCAAGGAGAAGGATATTGAATTATGTGAGGTAAGGGAAACGAGTAGAGTAGTTATGGATACTATGAGTTTCAAAGTAAAAGAAGTACTGACACTTTTGAAAAATATAAAAGTGGATAAGTCTCCAGGTCCTGACAGGATATTCCCTAGGACATTGAGGGAAGTTAGTGTAGAAATAGCCGGGGCTATGACAGAAATATTTCAAATGTCATTAGAAACGTGAATAGTCCCCGAGGATTGGCGTACTGCGCATGTTGTTCCATTGTTTAAAAAGGGTTCTAAGAGTAAACCTAGCAATTATAGACCTGTTAGTTTGACTTCAGTGGTGGGCAAATTAATGGAAAAGATACTTAGAGATAATATATATAAGCATCTGGATAAACAGGGACTGATTAGGAACAGTCAACATGGATTTGTGCCTGGAAGGTCATGTTTGACTAATCTTCTTGAATTTTTTGAAGAGGTTACTAAGGAAATTGACGAGGGTAAAGCAGTGGATGTTGTCTATATGGACTTTAGTAAGGCCTTTGACAAAGTTCCTCATGGAAGGTTGGTTAAGAAGGTTTAACTGTTGGGTATAAATGCAGGAATAGCAAGATGGATTCAGCAGTGGCTGAATGGGAGAAGCCAGAGGGTAATGGTGGATGGCTGTTTGTCAGGTTGGAGGCAGGTGACTAGTGGGGTGCCTCGGGGATCTGTGTAGGGTCCTTTGTTGTTTGTCATGTACATCAATGATCTGGATGAAGGGGTGGTAAATTGGATTAGTAAGTATGCAGATGATACCAAGATAGGGGGTGTTGTGGATAATGAAGAGGATTTCCAAAGTCTACAGAGTGATTTAGGCCATTTGGAAAAATGGGCTGAAAGATGGCAGATGGAGTTTAATGCTGATAAATGTGAGGTGTTACACCTTGGCAGGACAAATCAAAATAGGACGTACATGATAAATGGTAGGGAATTGAAGAATACAGTTGAACAGAGGGATCTGGGAATAACCGTGCATAGTTCCTTGAAGGTGGAATCTCATATAGATAGGGTGGTAAAGAAAGCTTTTGGTATGCTAGCCTTTATAAATCAGAGCATTGAGTATAGAAGCTGGGATGTAATGTTAAAATTGTACAAGGCATTGGTGAGACCAAATCTGGAGTATGGTGTACAATTTTGGTCGCCCAATTATAGGAAGGATGTCAACAAAATAGAGAGAGTACAGTGGAGATTTACTAGAATGTTGCCTGGGTTTCAACAACTAAGTTACAGAGATAGGTTGAATAAGTTAGGTCTTTATTCTCTGGAGCGCAGAAGGTTAAGGGGGGACTTGATAGAGGTCTTTAAAATGATGAGAGGGATAGACAGAGTTGATGTGATCAAGCTTTTCCCTTTGAGAATAGGGAAGATTCAAACAAGAGGACATGACTTCAGAATTAAGGGACAGAAGTTTAGGGGTAACATGAGGGGGAACTTCTTTACTCAGAGAGTGGTGGCTGTGTGGAATGAGCTTCCAGTGGAAGTGATGGCGGCAGGTTCGTTGGTATCATTTAAGAATAAATTGGATAGGCATATGGATGAGAAGGGAATGGAGGGTTATGGTATGAGTGCAGGCAGGTGGGACTAAGGGAAAAAAATTGTTCGGCGCGGACTTGTAGGGCCGAGATGGCCTGTTTCCGTGCTGTAATTGTTATATGGTTATATGGTTAATTTGGTCAGTTTTCGGGATATAGAATTAATTGGAATAAAAGCGAAATCATGCCAATAACAAAATTCAATTTACATACAATACAACAATCCCCTTTTAAAATATTTAAAGATAAATTTAAATACTTAGGAATCTATGTAACTAAGACATATACCTCTTTATTTAAACTAAATTTCCCACCCTTACTGAATAAACTACATAAGAATATTCAATACTGGAAAACACTCCCCATTTCTATGCTTGGGAGAATTAATGCTATAAAAATGATTTTTTTACCGCAACTGCTGTACCTACTTCAATTAATTCCGATATATATCCCAAAAACTTTTTTCAAAAAAGTCGATTCCATTGTTACAAGTTTTGTCTGGGATTATAAGAATCATAGAATAAGTAAAAAACATTTATGTAAATCAAAGATAAATGGAGGTTTGGCTTTGCCAAATTTCTTATTTTATTTTTGGGCAGTCCATATTAAAAACATGAATTTCTGGCTGGAAGAAATGGATCAACAACCAGATTGGCTAATGATGGAAAAGGAAGACTGTCTACCTTTTGAAATTGGACCGATCATATTTGCCCCCACAAAACAGCACAAAAAAACCTATAAAGAAAACCCCATAATACATAGTGGAATACGAATTTGGAAACAAATAAAAAAAGATTTAAAATTGAATAATATACCACTCTGCCTTCCCATTGTAAATAATCCTTTATTCAAATCATCCTTTATGGACAAAGGTCTCACACAATGGAAAAATTATGGAATCAAAAATATAGGACATCTTTATGGGAAAGGTACTTTTCTTTCATTTCAAGAGTTACAACTGAATTATGGACTGCACTCAAATAATTTCTTCAGATATCTACAAATTAGAGATTATGTTAAATCTAATACACAAGTTTACAGGAATAGGGAATCAGAAATTCTTGATGAATGTCTGAACAAGCATCCTAATACTGAAAAACTAATAGCTTATATTTATAACACCTTACTAAATAACGAGGTACCACCGACCGAACCATATAGATACAAATGGGAAAATGAAATAGGTCATCCTATCACGAAAGATATGTGGGACGAAAGTTTACAACAAATACATCAATGTTCATTAAATGCCAGACATACTTTAATACAATTCAAGGTCTTACATAGACTACACTTCTCTAAAATAAAACTAAATAGAATCTTCCCACAAATCTCTCCTATTTGTGATAAATGTCTACATTTAGAGGCTAATTTAACACATACGTTTGCAAACTGTATAAAACTTAAACATTTCTGGACAGATGTTTTTGAAATAACTTCAGAAGTTATTAATACAAAACTGGACCCAGACACAAAATTAATAATACTTGGAATATCAGAACAAAGCTTAACACTCACAACAAACCAAAGAAAATTCCTCAATTACAGTAAAATTACCGGAAAAAAATTAATATTAAAATTTTGGAAAGGCCCTACAACCCCCACAATTAAAATGTGGATTACGGAAATGTCGGAGACCCTATACTTAGAAAGAATTAGACTTGTCTTAATGGACAAACAAGATCTTTTCCATAAAATTTGGGCTCCATTCATTAACTATCTGAAGGGATAGATTGGCACAGCACGAGGACCCAGCTGAAACTTGAACTCAGGAACAGATGAAAAACTATACTCTATACTTTATAACCTACGAACCTATCTCCATTGATGTATTACAGGTAACCCATTCCACCTCCCTTGTTTTTCTGTTGTGTTGTTTCTTGTTTTTTTTGCTTTCTTTTTTATTTGTAACTTTCTACCCTCTCTTTTTCTCGCTTTCTATAAAAAATAAAAATACTAGAAGCAGAAGTAATTGATAATGGAAAATGTTAATAATGTATGACTGATGTATATGAAAAGGTTTTTTTTAAACTATAATATGTAACTACATTTTATAATATGTCTACTTCTAATAAATAAATTTAAAAAAAAGAAAAAAAAAAGACCATTAAGTATTTTATTTCTATCCTCTTTTGGACCCAAGGCATAGCAGAGCTGCCAACTCTCACGAAGAGGTAAGGGAGGGAGAGAGGGAAGGGAGGGAGAGGGAAGGGAGGGAGATCGAGAGAAGAGAGAGATCGAGAGAAGAGAGGGAGAGAGAGATGGAGAGAAGAGAGGGGAGAGAGAGATCGAAAGAGAGGGGAGAGAGAGATCGAGAGAAGAGAGGGAGAAGGGGGGAGAGGGAGATGGGGGGAGAGGGGAAGAAGGGAAAAAGGGGGGAGAGGGAGAAGGGGGGAGAGGGAGAAGGGAGGAGAGGGAGAAGGGGTGAGAGGGAGGGTGGAACGATAACACATTATAACGCGCAGCCGTCCCATTCCAACCAAAGATTATAGAGCAGAGCTCCTCTCGTACATTTGATTGCGGCCGCCGCCGCCGAACCCCCCGGCCCACCATTGCACCCAAAGATGATAGAGCAGAGTTGTATAATATTTGATTGCACCCTTCTTCACGGCGGGCTTGTGATCTTTGCTTGTGATGTATCGACAATTCGAGGGATATAACGGGTAACAGCCGCCGCGTTCTCGGACTCGAATCTGAGCTCGAAAAATCCCGTGGTCACTGGGCCTAATGTGTCCCGCGGGCCATATTTTGGAGACCAATCCCTTACAAGAACAAAACCAAAAACGTACAGAAGTGTTAAAATTGTCTTTATTATTATGGTAAGTAAAGATCTATTAAAAATGTCTAATAACTTTCTAATGTACCGACAAACCTAGTTTCCCAAATGGCCGTTGATGGGAGAACAGAAAATAACATTTTCACGACAGAATATCGACTGAAAATAATAATAATATTTTCTCACCTTTCTTTTTTATTGGGGAACCTAAAGAATGACAGGTCGGGTCGTTTAGATTTACGAATAGAACAATTGATAGCGGAGCAGTGATGTGAAGATTTAGATAAGGACGCCATGACAGTGTGGGGGGGGGGGGGGGGGGGGGGAGCCCAAAGAAATGCCTCAAAAATGGCGTCGGCAATCACACACGTCATACTACGCGTTTTTCGAGGAGTGGTCTATCTTGCTCCTCTATAATCTTTGATCTTTGCTTTGGATCACAGCGGGTGGCATACCGGAAGTCGCGTGTCGCATAAAGAAATGGCGGCCGTGACGTTCCGTCACGTACTATACGTCAGTCCATTGAATTTCGGAGGAGTGGTCTATAGGATCTTTGGTTGAGGGGACGTGGATCGGGCGGGAAATAACGCGCAGGTGCGTGAGTGAGCGCCGACAGTTGGTCCGGGCCGGGAATGTTGTGGAATGTTGCGTGTTGACGTCACTGGGCCTCGCTCACTCGCTCGCTCGCGCCGCTGCTCGGGAGCGGCCGCTGGTGACGACAGCTTGAAGCCGGGAGCGGGAGCGGGAGCGGGAGCGCGCGTGAGCAAAGGGGCGTCGACAGTTGGTCCGGGCCGGGAAGGTTGCGTGTTGACGTCACTGGGCCTCGCTCACTCGCTCGCGCCGTTGCCCGGGGGCCGGGAGCGGCCGTTGGTGACGACAGACAGACGACACATTCAAACCGGGAGCGCGAACGAGCGCGTTGGACCGACCCCCCTATTCAGAATTAAACTGTCGACAGTTGTTCGGCCCCGGAGCGGGAGCGGGAGCGGGAGCGGCCAATGGTCGACTACAGCAGGACCGTGCGGGTAACGGACATTGACAGGTGTGGGTGTGTGGGTGTGGGGGAAGCTGACGCCGGGCGGGCGGGGAGCGAGTGTGTTACAGTTGTGGGGCCCGGGAGCGAGTGTAATACAGTTGTGGGGCCCGGGAGCGAGTGTATTACAGTTGTGGGGCCCGGGAGCCAGTGTAATACAGTTGTGGGGCCCGGGAGCGAGTGTAATACAGTTGTGGGGCCCGGGAGCGAGTGTATTACAGTTGTGGGGGGCCCGGGAGCGAGTGTAATACAGTTGTGGGGCCCGGGAGCGAGTGTAATACAGTTGTGGGGCCCGGGAGCGAGTGTAATACAGTTGTGGGGCCCGGGAGCGAGTGTAATACAGTTGTGGGGCCCGGGAGCGAGTGTATTACAGTTGTGGGGCCCGGGAGCGAGTGTATTACAGTTGTGGGGGCCCGGGAGCGAGTGTAATACAGTTGTGTGGCCCGGGAGCGAGTGTATTACAGTTGTGGGGCCCGGGAGCGAGTGTATTACAGTTGTGGGGGCCCGGGAGCGAGTGTATTACAGTTGTGGGGCCCGGGAGCGAGTGTATTACAGTTGTGGGGCCCGGGAGCGAGTGTATTACAGTTGTGGGGCCCGGGAGCGAGTGTATTACAGTTGTGGGGTCCCGGGAGCGAGTGTATTACAGTGGTGGGGCCCGGGAGCGAGTGTAATACAGTTGTGGGGCCCGGGAGCGGGTGTAATACAGTTGTGGGGCCCGGGAGCGAGTGTATTACAGTTGTGGGGCCCGGGAGCGAGTGTATTACAGTTGTGGGGCCCGGGAGCGGGTGTAATACAGTTGTGGGGCCCGGGAGCGAGCACCTTGTGGCTGCGCGCGCATGCTTGGGGAGGCGGGGCCCCGCGCGCTGCCTCTTCCCGCCAAGTCGAGCGGCCGTTGGGAACGCGCACGCGCGGGGGTCGATTGTTGCCGCCAATTTGAAGGGCGGCCTCGACACCGTCATGGTGTTGGTCCACTACATCTACAGCTCACTGTTCTGCTGTAAATGATCTGTCTTGCTTCACCTTCCCCAATAACACAGAAAGGTGAGGACATATTATTGTTTAATGTCCATATTATTCTGTCCTCAATATGGTGGTTTCTGTTTGGGGAGAGGAGATGGGGGGGGAGGGGGAGAGGAGAAGGGGGCGGGTAAATAGAAGGGGGTGGGGGGAGGGGAGAGGAGAAGGGCGGGAGAGGAGAAGGGGCGGGGAGGAGGAGAAGGGGGGAGAGGAAAAGGGAGGGAGATGAGGAGGGGGGAAGAGGAGAGGAGAAGGGGGCGGGTAAAGAGAAGGGGGGGTGGAGAGAGGAGAGGGGGGCAGAGTAGGAGGGGGGTAGATAGGGAGGGGGTTAGAGAGGGGATATAGCGCGTCTCCGTTGCTCTGTATCTGTATCTTTGACTATAATCACCACCACTGGTTGTCACAAACGTATCCTACACCCACTAGGGACAATGTTTACATTCACCAAGCCAATTAACCTACAAACCTGTACGTCTTTGGAATGTGGGAGGAAACCGGAGATCTGGGAGAAAACCCGCGCATGTCACGGGGAGAACGTGCAAACTCCGTACAGACAGCGCCCGTAGTCGGGATGGAACCCGGGTCTCCGGCGATGCATTTTGCTGTAAGGCAGCAACTCTACCTGTTGTACGCGCCACCGTGAATCCCCGGGGAGAGTGGCGCCGTTTGTCAACCGGGTCCCCGCTCATCAGTGAAGGGGTTCCTGCAGCCGCAGCTGCCGGGTGACGCCCCGAGTTTATGCATCACCGGGCAGAGAGGGGTCTGCCGTGGGGAGCAGCAGAATGAGGCCAGTCGGCCCATCTAGTCTACTCCGCCATTCAATCATGGTTAGACACAAAAAGCTGGAGTAACTCAGCGGGACAGGCAGCATCTCTGGAGACTAGGAATGGGTGACGTTTCGGGTCGAGACCCTTCTTCAGTCTGGTTATGGTTAAGGGAAATGAGAGATATAGACGATGATTTTTTTCTTAGACTCAATCACGGCTGATCTATGTCTCCCTCTCAACCCCATTCTCCTGCCTCCTCCCCATAACCCTGACACCCGTACGAATGAAGAATCTGTCAATCTCCGCCTTAAAAATACCTAATGGCAGCCGTCTGCGGCAATGAATCCCACAGATTCACCACCCTCCAGCTCAAGAAATTCCTCATCATCTCCATTCTAGAGGTACATCCTTTAATTCTGAGGCTAGACTAGTGGTCCTAGACTCTCCCACTGGTGGAAACATCCTCTCTACATTCACTCTGTCCAAGCCTTTCACTATTTGATGGTGCGTGGAGTGTGCAGAGAGGGTTCGTGAGGATGGGGACGGGGTTTGTAGGGTGCAGAGAGGGTTTGGGAGAGAGGGGAGAGGATGCAGAGAGGGTTCGGAAGGGATGTGGAGAGTGCACAGGGTTTGGGAGAGGGTGGGATGTGGAGGACGCAGAGAGGGTTCAGTAGGGTGGGGATTGGGTGTGGAGGGTGAAGTGAGGGTTCTGGTGGGTAAGGATGGGGTGTGAAGAGAGGGTTCAGTAGGGTCGGGATTGGGTGTGTAGGTGAAGAGAGGGTTCAGGAGGGCGAGGATGGGGTTCAGGAGGGTGAAGAGAGGGTTCAGGAGGGTGAGGATTAGGAGTGGAGGGTGAAGAGAGGGTTCAGGAGGGTGAGGAGAGGGTTCTGGAGGGGTTATGGAGGGTGAGGAGGGGGTTCAGGAGGGTGTGGAGTGTGAGGAGAGGGTTCAGGAGGGTGAGGATGGGGTGTGGAGGGTGAGGAGAGGGTTCAGGAGGGTGAGGATGGAGTGTAGAGGGTGTCGAGAGGGCTCGGCAGGGTGGGGACAGGGTATGTGGGTGACAGCATGGTGCCAGATGGGGTGACTGTGAAATGTGAGACCATCCTCGCCAGCAGACAATGAAGCAGCAATGCTGTATTCTGTGAATGTTTTTGTACTATTATACAATGAACATGGTGCCTTGCTACAGCAGCAACAAGAGTATTAGATAACATTTATTGACATAAATAAGGAATAATATTGCATCGTTTCATCAGACTGGCGTTGCCGTGTGTAGCGAGACCGATGCTCAGCCTCTGTTCTTTAATGTTTAGATGAATGAGTGATGACCTGAATGAAATGTCCATAGATTGGATGTATGCCGGGTGGTATGTTATGCTGCATGTAAGAATATAATTGTTCCATTGTACATGTGAGAATTTAACACTCTTGATTCCTGGTTATTCCCCTGTGAAGAGTCCAGATCTAGGGGTCAGAATCTGTGACTGGGGTGGTGGTCGGTGTGTTTCTGGGGTGGCTTGTTTCTGACTCTGAGGAACGGTGGAACAATGCAGGGATGCCCAGCTCCACCCAGTGTAAATGTGCTTGGGGTTCCTGTCTTCATCACTCTGTCTACCAGTGGTACCTCCATCCCCCAGCTACCGTTGGTCATTCGCGGTTTCAATACATTGAGGACAGAGGAAGCCAATTATTTGACCCACAGTGTCTTTGCCGGTTGTGCAAGAGTTCATCGGCCAGATCCCACCTTCTGGTAACCAGTCTTCAAGCACACATTTTAGTGTATACGTTTCTTCACAGGTAATTTTGGCTGAGTTCCAGTTCTGTACTGATCCTGTGGTGGGAGAAACGTTTCACCAGGTCTACAATCTTTCAGCTAATTCGTGTATCACCGTGCTACCCTGTATTCGACCGAATTACTCAGGGAAAGTGGTCCTCCCCCTTTCGTCCCTCATCTCATTACTCTATACAGCTCAATTGATGCTCTCGTGAAATTTAGCCTTTCCAATAATTTATCAAACTTCCAAATACAGTTAATAATTTCCAAACTTATTCCAATTAACCACCTAACAGCCGGTGACTTTGCCAATGTTAACCTTTCTTGGAATTAGAAATGTGTGGTAAATGTTTGAGTTGTGTTTACGTGTCGGAACAGCATTTGTTTTATTTGAGCAGAAGTTGTGAGCAGCCAATTCCACCCATGACATGTGACATGTTCTGTTGGTGGAGAGAGTTCACCATTTGGACTCATCGTTATTTTAAAGTAAAGGTGGTGTGCAACCTAAATGGGAACTTGAGGTTGTGTTTTCCGGTTTGAGTTTAGACCTGCAGCATCTGTGGGTTTGATATTAGACCAGCAGCATCTGTGGGTTTGATATTAGACCTGCAGCATCTGTGGGTTTGATATTAGACCTGCAGCATCTGTGGGTTTGAGTTTAGACCTGCAGCATCTGTGGGTTTGATATTAGACCTGCAGCATCTGTGGGTTTGAGTTTAGACCTGCAGCATCTGTGGGTTTGATATTAGACCTGCAGCATCTGTGGGTTTGATATTAGACCTGCAGCATCTGTGGGTTTGATATTAGACATGCAGCATCTGTGGGTTTGAGTTTAGACCTGCAGCATCTGTGGGTTTGATATTAGACCTGCAGCATCTGTGGGTTTGTTTAATTTCCTTCCTGCCATGATGACGCAGTGCGCATGTGCACAGGCTGGCAAGTCACTGGATGGGTCTCGCTTCCTTCCTGCCGACCGACCTGTTGCAGCGGCGGGGGAAGAGAGAAGAGAAGAGAGGGAGTCCACGGGCTGGGGGAGCGGGAACAGGAGAGGAGAGGGACTCCACTGTCCAGGCCGCTGTGGGGAGCGGGGCCCACCGCGGTGTCTGAGCGGGCGGGGAGACTCAGGGCCGGGGAGCGAGGACAGCAGATTGACATCCATCCATCCATCCATCGGTGATAATTTTGTCCGCCGCTCCCCAGTGGACGGCTCTAATCTTGGGGAGAGACTTGGGTTAAATTCCCCATTGAATGTGATTTGTTCTTGTCTGTCTGCAACACATTGAATTTATTGTTGTGAGTAAATGTGTCCCAGTGATAGTTTGAAGCAGAAAAGTCATGTTCCACAACAGCTGCTGTGTTTTGTCATTGGATGTGTTTGTGTAGATGCTGCAAATCACACAGACTTCTATAAAGTTGGAACTAACAGTTGATGTGGTGAATGCGCTGAGCAGTCTGGTGGAGTCAAAGCAAATGTCCCAGTTTGTTTTACACTTACTAAATGGCTCAATGTTCAGGGAACTGTTTCATAATGAAACCGTCAGCTTGTTATTTCCAGTTTCAGATATTTTTGCTGATAAACGTCCTCAACTGCCAGAGTAAAGGCCTTTCTGAGCCTTCTGTAAGGGGAGTTGCACATTTGTTTCGCCCTGTGGTCACAGATAAGACTAGTTCTGGTTCTAGTTGATCACTGCGCAAACAGCTCATCAGTTGTTATCGGGCGCAGGTCGGAGTGAGTAGAGTGGTGATTACATTTTAAAGTGGGTCTTTTTCACCAAGTTGAGGAGATCTACTTGCTCAATCCCCTTTTTAAATGACTTAACATCGGGAGCAGCACGTGTGTTGGGTGGTAACATTCCATTCCCTTATCGTCCTTGGGTAAAGGGAATATTGGTAGCAAGGTTTATTAAAATTTAGCCAGTTGAAGATGTAGGGACCATTATTTTGTCTTGTTTCATGGCAGTTGGTGCTCTGGGATGACGGGAGATTTGATGGCGTGATTTTGTGAATCTCCTTGTAAATTGCAATAAGTCTTAGCCAGATTCTGCGGCTCTCTAGGTATCCCATCCGAGAGAAGTCAGCATATTATTCATGCTTGATTCATGCTTGATTAGTCATTACATACAAAGCGGGCTGCTCGGCGTTGTACTTTCTCCAGGGTGATGTTGCAGTTGTTGAAAGGATCCCATACGGTTCCACAATACACTAATTTGAGCCTGACAAAGGACTTGTAGGCATTCTCTTTGACGGATGTACAACATGCGTGAACATTTATTTTGAGTAGGCCGAGGGACAATGCTCCCAGGATGATAGTAAAAGGAAAGGATACTTTGAGGATTTCGGATTTGCAACACAGAATGCGTTTTGTACATGTCAGTTGTCATTTCATTATTCAAATGAGTTGGGACTATTGGGTATGTGAGGGGAAATATGAAAGTTGCACAAATCTATTGACCACTGTAGGATGACGTGTGACTTTCACAACCGTTTTTTTGGGCATGGAATTTTATTTAAGATATTGCTATTCCAGAAGATCTGAATGAAAAAGATAAACATGCTGGAAACACTCAGCAGTTTGAGCAGCATTTGATTACAGTCCCAGTTCTGATAATGGATCATCTAACATTGCACTTCCATTGTTTTCTGCATACACTATTTTAATCAATAAAGTAAATACACATACCCAAACTCCACAAACCTGACTGTCCCGGTAGACCCATTGTCTCTGCCTGTTCGTGCCCCACCGAACTCATTCCCACATACCTTGACTCCATCCTATCCCCCTTGGTTAAATCACTCCCTACCTATTTTCAAGACACCTAAGACACTCTCCGTCGTCTCCGCGCATTCCATTCCCTAGGCCCTCACCCCCTCATCTTCACCATGGACGTCCAGTCACTCTACACCTCCATCCCCCACCAGGATGTTCTCAAAGCCCTCCGGTTCTTCCTCGACCAGAGAAGCAACCTATACCCAGCCACTGGCACTCTCCTCCGCCTAGCGGAGCTGGTCCTTACCCTCAATAACTTCACGTCCCATTTCCTCCAAATACAAGGCGTAGCTATGGGCACACGCATGGGCCCCAGCTATGCCTGCCTCTTGGTCGGTTACGACGAGCAATCCTTGTTCAATACGTACCAGGGCCCCATCCCCGACCTCTACCTCCGCTACATCGACGACTGCTTTTGTGCCACCTCCTGCACCCACACATAACTGACTGACTTCATCCACTTCACCACTAACTTCCATCCGGCACTCAAATACACCTGGACCATTTCCGACACTTCCCTACCATTCCTTGACCTCACTATCTCCATTGCAGGTGATAGACTTCTGACCGACATCCACTATAAACCTACTGACTCCCATGGCTATCTGGACTAAACTTCTTCCCACCCTGCTTCCTGTAAGGACTCCATCCCCTTCTCCCAATTCCTCCGTCTACGCCGCATCTGCTCCCAGGATGATGCGTTCCACACCAGGGCATCTGAAATGTCCTCATTCTTCAGGGAACGGGGGTTCCCATCCTCCACCATAGATGAGGCTCGCACCAGGGTGTCTTCCATACCCCGCAACACTGCTCTCTCTCCCCATCCCCCCCACTCGCAACAAGGGCAGAGTCCCCCTAGTCCTCACCTTTCACCCCACCAGCCGTCACGTACAACAAGTAATCCTCCGTCAGTTTCGCCACCTCCAACGTGACCCCACCACTCGCCACATCTTCCCATCTCCCCCCATGTCTGCCTTCCGCAAAGACCACTCCCTCCGCAACTCCCTAGTCAATTCTTCCCTTCCCTCCCGTAACAACCCCTCCCCGGGCACTTTCCCTTGCAACCGCAAGAGATGCAACACTTGTCCCTTTACCTCCCCCCTCGACTCCATTCAAGGACCCAAGCAGTCGTTCCAGATGCGACAGAGGTTTACCTGCATCTCCTCCAACCTCATCTATTGCATCCGCTGCTCTAGATGTCAGCTGATCTACATCGGTGAGACCAAGCTTAGGCTTGACGATCGTTTCGCCGAACACCTCCGCTCGGTCCGCAATAACCAACCTGACCTCCCGGTGGCACAGCACTTCAACTCCCCCTCCCACTCCGTATCCGACCTCTCTGTCCTGGGTCTCCTCCATGGCCAGAGCGAGCAACACCGCAAATTGGAGGAACAGCACCTCATATTCCACTTGGAGAGTCTTCATCCTGGGGGCATGAACATCGAATTCTCCCAATTTTGTTAGTCCTTGCTGTCTCCTCCCCTTTATCAGCCCTCCTGCTGTCTCCTCCCATCCCCCAGCCTTCGGGCTCCTCCTCCTTTTTCCTTTCTTCTCCCCGCCCCCCACCCCCCATCAGTCTGAAGAAGGGTTTCGTCCGGAAACGTTGCCTATTTCCTTCGCTCCATAGATGCTGCTGCACCCGCTCAGTTTCTCCAGCATTTTGTGTACCTTCGATTTTCCAGCATCTGCAGTTCCTTCTTAAATACAAGTAAATACACATTGTCTTTATTACACTGGTAACAAATGCTAGTCATTTGCACTTGGCCAGATCACACACAGCCGTAAGATAACTAAATAAGTTTGCTTTAGATGCTAGATGTTGTTTAAAGGTAGGGAGAGATCACCTGTCCACAGCTGGGATAGTTCAGGACCAGAAGTAGTACCATTTAATGCAGAATTGTATCTTTCAGCTATGATAATAGAGAATGTCCGCAAGATAGCAAAGGATAATCCCTGTTTGTTGAGGATGAATCAGTTGGAGAGTGCTGACAGGAACAGATGTTTGGTCAACAGTTCAGTAGTTCAATATGCAACAGCACAGTGAAATTCTTTTAGCACATATTACACCTACAGGCATTGCCATTTTCAAAGTCCAAATCCGGTCCACCCTCGAGCTCGATGTACTGGTGCATTTCGTGTGAACTGACCTCCCTCTCCTCACCCATCTTTGTGTCCCGTGGGGCGACTCCGCCTACCTTGAAGGTGCTGTGGGCACCTTCCTCGCGCCTGTGGGCCATTCCTCGCGCCTGACATCACCAGCTCTCTCCCGGTAACGCCGTCCAATGAACCTTTGGGCGGGTTTGGGCAGCGTCCTGTAGAGGTGAGACGGATGATTCTCCTGTGAAGTGGGACTGGTGGTGGTACTGCAGACATCACCTGACATCATGGAGACCCTGCAGAGTCCAGGCCTGGGATATAATCCTTCTATTCTGGAATGGGAACTCCAGGGATGTGGTGGAATGTGCATGGGAGCAGTGGGGATTACAGAGTTGGGACGTTTGCGGTTGGCCCATGAAATGGTTTAATTCCCGGTCCAGCTAGTGGGGAATTTGGCAATGGGTAACATGGTGGTGTGGAAGCTTTTGTCCTGGATGGCAGGGTTGTGGGAAGAATAGGGCCAGCAGAGTGTGATAGTAATTCCCCATCAGTGGGTATTTTTCCTCTTTCTCTGTGAGTTGAAGCCTCCAAACAGGTGAGATGTGGATGTTGGGGGTTGGCCGTGTTTGGTCTGGAATAGTGATACGGTGATCAGGGTGTTTGAAAGCTTCAGGGATCTGGCACAAATGATGAATTGCTGCCTTGGATAGATCAGATAGTCTTATGGATGACAGGGCAGACATGAAGAGCTTGGTGGTCTACTTTTCTTGTTTGTTAATTTGCAGGGGTTTACCATCTTGTTTGGATGGGTTGTTTTCCACATCTCCGCTGCACTGTAATGCTGTTTGTTGGTTCACAAGGCAATGTTTTCCTTCACATTCAATTGTCACCTGATGGTTCTGTTAATATTGTTTATTCCAGAGCTACAGAGTTTGTGAACGCCTGTCGACATCATGGCTGAAGGTGGTAACTGGGAAGATGATTCAGTGGCCTCTACATCAAAGAAACAAACAGGTTTGTGAACCTTCTGTGACATATATATGATGCTCTGACAGTGGGTGTACACCTGATGCAAGAAATGAGGTTCACACTGAAGTGGGAATAGGGAAGGGGCTGAGCCCAGAGAGTTGACATCTACAGGGACATCACAGTCACAGGTGGGCAGATGCAGGATGATAAATCAGCCCTCTTTTTGGAAACAAATGATCTGAGTTGCTGCAAAAGTGACAATCCTGGCCACACACTCATCTCCCTGCTACCTTCAGGTAGAAGGTACAGGAGCCTGAAGACTGCTGACGTACCAGGTTCAGGAATAGCTACTCCCCCACAGCCATCAGGCTATTAAACCTGGCTCGGACAAAACTCTGAACATTAATAGCCCATTATCTGTTATTTGCACTTGATCAGTTTATTTATTCATGTGTGTATATATTTATACAATGGTATATGGACACGCTGATCTGTTCTGTATTCATGCCTTCTATGTTCTGTTGTGCTGAAGCAAAGCGAGAATTTCATTGTCCTATCTGGGAAATATGACAGTAAACTTTCTTGAACTTGAATCTTCTTGATCTGAGTTGCTGCAAATGTTGTCAGAATATCAGAGTCCAGGATCAGATTCTGCGCAGAAATGAGCCTTTGACCCCAGGGGCGGAAAACCCGGGGGGCCAGAGGGGACACGTCCCCCCCCCCAAGTTTTTGTCATCCGGATTTAAAAATCTCCGCTTTCCTCGAGACAGTGGGGGTGGGACTGCTGATCGAGGGCGCTAATTGGACAAGAGAGACGTCGGTCAGCAGGCAATGGGGGCGGGACATGATGATTCAGCGCGATGATTGGAGGAGGGAGGAGTGGGGCTGGGGGTGGGACTGCGGTCGGGAGTCAGATGCGAGCTGTACCCCCAGGCCCACAGCCAGCACAGAGAAACAGCGCTAAACCCAGCTCAACTCTGCCTGTCCCGCCAGGTGAGCCTACAGCCCTCCCTGGACTTGCGGGAAATATGGCCAGCGCGGAGTGCATGAGAAAAAGATTTGAGGAAGGACATCCTTGTGATTGAGGGAGCCCAGCGTAGGTTCACCCCATTGCTTGAGGGGCTGAATGGCCTACTCCTGCACGTATTGTCTATTCCCTGTGGCCCAGGTAGAGAACATGTTCAGGTGTGATGAATGGTGGGGGAGTGGGAACCGTTCACTGCCAATACGTGATGTTAAAACTGCATCTTTTTCTCATGCACTCATGGAAGTTTGACAATAGACAATAGGTGCAGGAGTCGGCCATTCGGCCCTTCAAGCCAGCACCGCCATTCATTGTGATCATGGCTGATCATCCCCAATCAGTACCCCGTTCCTGCCTTCTCTCCATATCCCTTGACTCCACTATCCCCTAGAGCTCTATCTAACTCTCTCTTAAATCCATCCAGTGATTTGGCCTCCACTGCCCTCTGTGGCAGGGAATTCCACAGATTCACACAACTCTCTGGGTAGAAAGGTTTCTCCTCATCTCAGTCCCAAATGGCCTCAGATTCACAACTCTGGGTGAAATTGTTTTTTCTCACCTCAGTCTTAAATGACCTCCCCTTTATTCTAAGACGTGTGTGGCCCCTGGTTCTGGACTCGCCCAACATTGGGAACATTTTTCCTGCATCTAGCTTGTCCAGTCCTTTTATAATTTTATATGTTTTTATAAGAGCCCTCCCCTCATCCTTCTAAACTCCAGTGAATACAAGCCTAGTCTTTTCAATCTTTCCTCATATGACAGTCCCGCCATCCCAGGGATTAATCTGGTGAACCTACGCTGCACTGCCTCAATCACAAGGATGTCCTTCCTCAAATTAGGAGACCAAAATAGTACACAATACTCCAGATGTGCTCTCACCAGAGCCCTGTACAACTGCAGAAGAACCTCTTTACTCCGATACTGAAATCCTCATGTTATGAAGGCCAACAGGCCAAAACTGCACACAATACTCCAGATGTAGTCTCACCAGGGCCCTGTACAACTGCAGAAGGACCTCTTTGCTCCTGTACTCAACTCCTCTTCTTGTGAAGGCCAACAGGCCAAAACTGCACACAATACTCCAGGTGTGGTCTCACCAGGGCCCTGTACAACTGCAGAAGGACCTCTTTGCTCCTGTACTCAACTCCTCTTGTTGTGAAGGCCAACAGGCCAAAACTGCACACAATACTCCAGGTGTGGTCTCACCAGGGCCCTGTACAACTGCAGAAGGACCTCTTTGCTCCTATACTGAAATCCTCATGTTACGAAGGCCAACAGGCCAAAACTGCACACAATACTCCAGGTGTGGTCTCACAACTTTACCCATGGAAGTGTGAAGTGAGGGCCAGTGGTGAAGGATTTCTCAGATGATGTTTTACTTCTCCTCCTGTGTTCACAGATATAAACTCGGCAATCTCCGCTTTCATGTCAAACTGCGATGATCACCAGCTCTTACAGTTGACGAGATTCTACCGGGACCGACTGGAGCAGGCGATTGAAGAGTGTGTGGAGGGAGTTAGCCTCATGGTAATGAGCACAGATCACTTCACTGGGCAAGAGTGTCACGTAAGTGTAACGGACGCAGATTGTGTGTTGCTTCTAAATTTAACACAGACTGAGAGAACCAATGTAAAGGAATATCCGGGGCCCATGTTGATCAAACTCACAAAGGAGTGTGTGGATGCAGCAACACTGAGCCTGTATTTGACCAACACCAGCTCACAGCTCCAACACAACTCACCAATTGACTTCAATTCCCATTTGGGCATGTGACTTCCAGTGATAGAAACATAGACAATAGGTGCAGGAGGAGGCCATTCGGCCCTTCGAGCCTGCACCATTCGCCATTCAATATGATCGTGGCTGATCATCCAACTCAGTATCCTGTACCTGCTTTCTCTCCAACCCCGCTCTCTCTCGCTCTCTCTCCCGAATGGCCTACTCCTGCACCTATTTTCTATGTGTCTATGTGTCTGTCTGTCTGTCTGTCTGTCTGTCTGTCTGTCTGTCTGTCTGTCTGTCTGTCTGTCTGTCTGTCTGTGTCTGTCTGTCTGTCTGTCTGTCTGTCTGTCTGTCTGTCTATCTATCTATCTATCTATCTATCTATCTATCTATCTATCTATCTGAATCTCTGGAATTCTCTGCCACAGAAGGTAGTTGAGGCCAGTTCATTGGCTATATTTAAGAGGGAGTTAGATGTGGCCCTTGTGGCTAAAGGGATCAGGGGGTATGGAGGCTCGAAGGGCCGAATGGCTTACTCCACCTATTTTCTATGTTTCTATCCATCCATCCATCCATCCATCCATCCATCCATCCATCCATCCATCCATCCATCCATCCATCCATCCATCCATCCATCCATCCATCCATCCATCCATCCATCCATCTATCCATCTATCCATCCATCTCTCTATCTCTGGAACTCCTAGACTTGCAGCTCCTAGACTGTGGAACAGCATCCCCCTTCCCATCAGAACTGCCGCCTCCATCAACTCCTTTAAGTCTAGACTAAAAACGTATCGATACCCCCCAGCCTTTGCTGACGTCCACTGAACGAGGGCTATATGTATATATGTATGTAGTTTGTTTGTTTATACTATTCTTATAACAAATGTAAAGCACTTTGGCCAACGAGAGTTGCATTTTAAATGTGCTATAGATATAAATGTGACTTGACTTGTTCATTACAGAGAGTGACTGAGCTTGCAGAGACAGGAAAACAAGCGGCCGGCTCCAAACTGCTCCTGAATCTGGTGATGGAGAAGGGTTCTGGAGCACAAAGGTTGATGTGGGAATCCCTTGTGAAAATACATCACACGCTACCGAAGCTGAGCAGAATATTGAAAGAGATACTGGCTCAAGGTTCGGCAACATTAGACTGTTAAATTTCAGCTGTAAATGCCGCTGATCTTACAAGCACCTCATACAAGATAGACACAGAATGCTGGAGTTAAGGGCCGGTCCCACCAGCATGCGACTGACTGCATGCGGCAAGCGCGAACTAACGTGGTCACTTGAGCCGTACGGCCTCGCGGGGCCGGTCCCACTTCGATCGCCGGAGCCGTATGGAGTTGTGCGGAGCTGGTCCCGACATCGTGCGCGGGGGGCTCCGAAAAACTGACCGTGTTCAAAAAATCCGCGCGGCAACGGCCTGTCGGCCCGCAGCCGCCTCGACGCCGTACGCAGCGTCTCAACGCCGTACGCAACGCCTCGACGGGCGTGCGCAGCGTCTCATAGAAACATAGACAATAGGTGCAGGAGTAGAGGCCATTCGGCCCTTCGAGCCTGCACCATTCGCCATTCAATATGATCATGGCTGATCATCCAACTCAGTATCCTGTACCTGCCTTCTCTCCATACCCCCTGATCCCTTTAGCCACAAGGGCCACATCTAACTCCCTCTTAAATATAGCCAATGAACTGTGGCCTCAACTACCTTCTGTGGCAGAGAATTCCACAGATTCACCACTCTCTGTGTGTGAAAAAAAATGTTTTTCTCATCTCGGTCCTAAAAGATTTCCCCCTTATCCTTAAACTGTGTGACCCCTTGTTCTGGACTTCCCCAACATCGGGAACAATCTTCCTGCATCTAGCCTGTCCAACTCCTTAAGAATTTTGTAAGTTTCTATAAGATCCCCCCCCTCAATCTTCTGAATTCTAGCGAGTACAAGCCGAGTCTATCCAGTCTTTCTTCATATGAAAGTCCTGCCATCCCAGGAATCAGTCTGGTGAACCTTCTCTGTACTCCCTCTACGGCAAGAATGTCTTTCCTCAGATTAGGAGACCAAAACTGTACGCAATACTCCAGGTGTGGTCTCACCAAGACCCTGTACAACTGCAGTAGAACCTCCCTGCTCCTAGGCTCAAATCCTCTATGGCAAGAATGTCTTTCCTCAGATTAGGAGACCAAAACTGTACGCAATACTCCAGGTATACTCCGTAGGCAACGTCTTGACGGGTATGCCCATCGCGTGCCATTGCATGATGACGTCACCGCCCGACGCCATGCAACGTCCAAATTCAGTCGTCCCGCCTCCTGCCCGGCTGATTGGTGAGTATGATGTCGGGACCAGCTCCGCACAACTCCAGACGCCACCGCGGTTGGAAGTGGGACCGGCCCCGTGAGGCCGTACGCCTCAAGCCACCACGTTTGGTCGCGCTAGACGCATGCAATCGCACGCTGGTGGGACAGGCCCTTTCACTCGGCAGGGCAGGTAGCATCTCAGGATAGATAGAATGGGTGACCCTTCAGACTGTGTCGGGGGAGTGGGAGATACAGAGATAAGGAAGTGTAAGGTGTGAAAATGGACACAGAGGATGGGGATGAATGAAAATGTAGGATAGATCATTGTTAACTCGGAGAAGGTAACAAATAAACTAACAGATACAATGTTCATAGCAAAAGGATTTGAGTATAGGAGCAGGGAGGTTCTACTGCAGTTGTACAGGGTCTTGGTGAGACCACACCTGGAGTATTGCGGATAGTTTTGGTCTCCTAATCTGAGGAAAGACATTCTTGCCATAGAGGATTTGAGTATAGGAGCAGGGAGGTTCTACTGCAGTTGTACAGGGTCTCGGTGAGACCACACCTGGAGTATTGCGTACAGTTTTGGTCTCCAAATCTAAGGAAAGACATTCTTGCCATAGAGGGAGTACAGATAAGGTTCACCAGACTGATTCCTGGGATGGCAGGACTTTCATATGAAGAAAGACTGGATAGACTCGGCATGTACTCGCTAGAATTTAGAGGATTGAGGGGGGATCTTATAGAAACTTACAAAATTCTTAAGGGGTTGGACAGGCTAGATGCAGGAAGATTGTTCCCGATGTTGGGGAAGTCCAGAACAAGGGGTCACAGTTTAAGGATAAGGGGGAAATCTTTTAGGACCGAGATGAGAAAAACATTTTTCACACCGACAGTGGTGAATCTGTGGAATTCTCTGCCACAGAAGGTAGTTGAGGCCACAGTTCATTGGCTATATTTAAGAGGGAGTTAGATGTGGCCCTTGTGGCTAAAGGGATCAGGGGGTATGGAGAGAAGGCAGGTACAGGATACTGAGTTGGATGATCAGCCATGATCATATTGAATGGCGAATGGTGCAGGCTGGAAGGGCCGAATGGCCTCTACTCCTGCACCTATTGTCCATGTTTCTATGCAATCAAGGACAGTCAGACTGGTCGGGGAACTGTGAAGGGAGAGGGATGGAGAGAGAGGGAAACAAGGGTCACTTGAAGTTAGAGAAGTCAATATTCATACCGCTGGGGTGTAAGCTCATGTTAACACGTTATTCTGTTTAAACAGGTAAAGACCAGCTCGCCTACATGGATACGGTGGGGCAGGGTTTATCTGAAATGCCCACTCACCTGAAAGGTAAGTGATGGGATGGGATTCCCATAGCTGCCTGCCTTTCATTCTGAAACTGAATGTCCGTCTTTAGCTGCCTGAGTGAGTGGCAGAGAGAGAGACAGAAGGGGAGTGTGTGTGTGTGTGTGTGTGTCTGTGTGTGTGTGTGTGTGTGTGTGTGTGTGTGTGTGTGTGTGTGTGTGTGTGTGTGTGTGTGTGTGTGTGTGTGTGTGTGTGTGTGTGACAGGCAGGCAGGGAGAGGGAGGGACAGATAGAGTCACAGGGAGAGAGAGAGAGAGAGACAGAGACACAGACAGAGAGAGAGATAAGAGAGAGAGAGACACAGAGAGAGAGAGACAGAGAGAGACAGAGAGAGAGACAGAGGGGACAGAGAGAGACAGAGACACAGACAGAGGGGGAAACTCCATGAAAAGTCCCATAGCCGCCTTCCTTTCGCTCTGAAACTGAATGTCTGTCTTTAATAAATGGTATTGTATTGTCTTTAGCTGCCTGATGAGAATGTGTCACAACTTGGGCGTTGGGCCTTCCTTGCTGGCTCTGGAGGATGGACAGGGAACTATGTGTTAGTGTCACATTCCTCGGTCATTTTGAGTAGTCAGACTCCTCTACGGGGATTCCAGTGGCCAGCTGCTCTCTGTCAGTAGAGTCTGTCATTCTCACCCAGAGAGTTGTGTGAATCTGTGGGATTCCCTGCCTCAGAGGGCGGTGGAGGCCGGTTCTCTGGAGAGAATTCTTTCAAGAGAGAGCTAGATAGGGCTCTTGAAGATAGCGAGAGAGAGTCAGGGGATATGGGGAGAAGGCAGGAACGGGGTACTGATTGTGGATGATCAGCCGTGATCATAGAAACATAGACAATAGGTGCAGGAGTAGAGGCCATTCGGCCCTTCGAGCCTGCACCGCCATTCAATATGATCATGGCTGATCATCCAACTCGGTATCCTGTACCTGCCTTCTCTCCATACCCCCTGATCCCTTTAGCCACAAGGGCCACATCTAACTCCCTCTTAATATAGCCAATGAACTGTGTGGCCTCAACTACCTTCTGTGGCAGAGAATTCCACAGATTCACCACTCTCTGTGTGTGAAAAAAAATGTTTTTCTCATCTCGGTCCTAAAAGGCTTCCCCCTTTTCCTTAAACTGTGACCCCTTGTTCTGGACTTGTAATTGATCCCATCGACTGTTACCATCCGCAATGTTTCCTCCTCTCCTCTCCTCCCCTCTCCTCTCCTCTCCTCTCCTCCCCTCTCCACTCCTCTCCTCCCCTCCCCTCACTCTCCTCTCCTCTCCTCTCCTCACCCTCCTCCACCCTCAACTCCACCTCAATCACCCTCAATCTCCTCCCCTCCTCTCTTATAGAAACATAGAAAATAGGTGCAGGAGGAGGCCATTCGGCCCTTCGAGCCAGCACCACCATTCATTGTGATCATGGCTGATCATCCCCTATCAATAACCCGTGCCTGCCTTCTCCCCATATCCCTTGACTCCACTAGCCCCTACAGCTCTATCTAACTCTCTCTTAAATCCATCCAGTGACTTGGCCTCCACTGCCCTCTGTGGCAGGGAATTCCACAAATTCACACAACTCTCTGGGTGGAAAAGTTTCTCCTCATCTCAGTCCCAAATGGCCACAGATTCACACAACTCTCTGGGTGGAAATGTTTCTCCTCATCTCAGTCCCAAATGGCCACAGATTCACACAACTCTCTGGGTGAAAAGGTTTTTTCTCACCTCAGTCTTAAATGGCCTCCCCTTTATTCTAAGACTGTGTGGCCCCTGGTTCTGGACTCGCCCAACATTGGGAACATTTTTCCTGCATCTAGCTTGTCCAGTCCTTTTATAATTTTACATGTTTCTATAAGACCCTCCCACCCTCATCCTTCTAAACTCCAGTGAATACAAGCCTAGTCTTTTCAATCTTTCCTCATATGACAGTCCCGCCATCCCAGGGATCAATCTGGTGAACCTACGCTGGGCTCCCTCAATAGCAAGAATGTCCTTCCTCAAATTAGGAGACCAAAACTGTACACAATACTCCAGGTGTGGTCTCACCAGGGCCCTATACAACTGCAGAAGAATAGCAAGTGCCCATATTTATGCCCCATAGCCACTACAGGGTAGGGCGTGGACTAGGAGCTCCGTGAAACAATCTTCATTCTGTAATAAAGCGACCAATGTTGCCTTAAGCTTACGCAAACACATTCGGAATTACATTTGGGTTGTTGAAATATTTTCTGGCCAATGTTCATTCTCAACCTCTCGATCTCTGACTTTCCAAAGATTCAGTTAAAAATATCCCCCTACTATTTTTGCTGAACACATGTTAGCTGTTTCACCTTCACCAGAATAGATACAGACATAGAAACATAGACAATAGGTGCAGGAGTAGAGGCCATTCGGCCCTTCGAGCCTGCACCGCCACTCAATATGATCATCCAACTCAGTATCCTGTACCTGCCTTCTCTCCATACCCCCTGATCCCTTTAGCCACAAGGGCCACATCTAACTCCCTCTTAAATATAGCCAATGAACTGTGGCCTCAACTACCTTCTGTGGAATCCAGAGAATTCCACAGATTCACCACTCTCTGTGTGAAAAATGTTTTTCTCATCTCGGTCCTAAAAGATTTCCCCCTTTTCCTTAAACTGTGACCCCTTGTCCTGGACTTCCCCAACATCGGGAACAATCTTCCTACATCTAGCCTGTCCAACCCCTTAAGAATTTTGTACGTTTCTATAAGATCCCCCCCTCAATCTTCTAAATTCTAGCGAGTACAAGCCGAGTCTATCCAGTCTTTCTTCATATGAAAGTCCTGCCATCCCAGGAATCAGTCTGGTGAACCTTCTCTGTACTCCCTCTATGGCAAGAATGTCCTTCCTCAGATTAGGAGACCAAAACTGTACGCAATACTCCAGGTGTGGTCTCACCAAGACCCTGTACAACTGCAGTAGAACCTCCCTGCTCCTATACTCAATACATGCTGTCTCTATGTCCACAGATGTTCAACGGAAACACAAGGAGACTCTGCGAGCACAGACTGAAACACTGAGTGTGAACACCATCCTGATGAACGAGAAGGTTAAGAATTTCCTGCTGCTTGATCGATACGCTGAGCTCACAATCATCTCCACTGTTCGAGATCGGACACTGGTGGAACATGAGCTGCTGGCAAGAGGCCGGGACCATGAGGAATGGCAAAAGAAACATCTCCGGGGAGAACTGGAAAAAATCAGGACTGATCAATTGTTCCACAGCAGCTTTTCCCGGAGTAAATCCCGATCTGGGAGTTCAGAATCAGTAGCCGGAGTCGCGGGGAGTTCAGCATCAGTGTCCGGAGTCGCGGGGATCGGAAAAACAACAATGGTGCAGAAGATTGTTCATGACTGGGCCACAGGGAAAATATTCCAACAATTCCAGTTTGTCTTCAGTTTCAAATTCCGGGATTTGAACATGATTAAACACAGAATAAACCTGAGGGAACTGATTCTGGATCAGTATCCTTACTTTGGGAATATGCTGCGGGAGGTCTGGAAGAACCCAGAGGGATTGCTGTTTATATTCGACGGTCTGGATGAATTCAAGGGCAGAATCGATTTTGCTGACAGTCGGAGAGACACAGAACCTAAGCACCAGTGTCCAGATCCCGAGTGGTGGTGTGAAGTGTCTGACATTGTGTACAGTTTAATCCAGCACAAGCTGCTCCCAGGGTGTTCAGTGCTAGTGACCACCCGCCCCACTGCGTTACATTTACTGGAAAAGGCAGAGATCAGTGTCTGGGCTGAAATCCTGGGATTTGTTGGTGAGGAACGGAAGGAATATTTCACCAGGTATTTTGAAGATCAGACGGTGGCAGCAGCTGTTTTCAAACATGTGAAGGAGAACGAGATCCTGTACACCATGAGCTACAACCCCGCCTACTGCTGGATCCTTGTCCTGACACTGGGCCCCTTCTTCACACAAACACACCGGGACCCGCAGCGAGTTCCCAAGACCATCACACAACTATATTGCTACTTTATTTACAACATCCTGAAAAACCACGGCCGTGAGATTGAGAACCTCCGTGAGGTGTTACTGAGGGTTGGTCAGATGGCCTTCACTGGAGTGGCTGAGAAGAACATTGTGTTCACAGATGAAGATTTGATCAAATACAATCTGCAGCCTTCCCAGTTCCTGTCCGGGTTCCTGATGGAACTTTTGGAGAGAGAGGATTCAGCCCGGAGCGTGGTGTACACCTTCCCGCACCTCACCATCCAAGAGTTTGTAGCCGCACTCGCACAATTCCTGACTGTAGATCGCGGGGATATCACGGCACTCCTCATTGAAGCCCATGGCAATTCAGACGGGCGATTTGAAGTATTTCTCCGTTTTGTCGCTGGTCTCTCCTCCCCACGGACAGCTTGGATCCTGGAGGAGTTTCTGGGTAAATTCCCTCATCAAACAATCTGCCGAGTGAGTGACTGGGTGAAGGAGGAGGTTAAACGCCGGGCTAGAAACACAGAGAGTGAAGCTGATAAACGGAGGCTCCTGAACACGATGCACTACCTGTATGAGTCTCAGAATCCTGCACTGGCTCAGCAGACACTGGGATCTGTGGAAACACTTTCATTCAGTGGACTGGGACTGACCCCGATTGACTGTGTGGTCCTGTCTCATGCCATCAGGCTCTGTGATACAATCAAACACCTCGATCTATGGAACTGCCGCATTCAGTGTGAAGGTCTCCAGCGGCTGGGACCGGTTCTGCACAAGTGTCAGGAATTGAGGTAACTGTCCGTTTGATGCTAACACTGAACTGTAAAATTGTTCCACTATTTTGTTATTCCGTCCGTCCAGCACCCCTTCTATGGGGCCGAGCGGCCGTCACTGTGCACGGGGTGGTTGGGCTCCCCCGGGTCACGGTGATCGACCCCTTCCCCCGGGACACGCCTGTTGCCTGCCCTGCCCTGCCCTGCCGCCGTTCACTGCACGGGGAATGAGAAAAAATCTTGTCCCGGTTGTCGGGGAATGAGAATAAATGGTGAAAGTCACCAAACACCCACATCCACACAGATTTGTTCAATAATGTGCTGAGGTGTTTCCAGAAATATCCCTTTGGGAGAAGTTGTCTATCTCAGCCTCACCGGGCGGGGTTTGTATCCGTTTGTTTCTTACTCTGTCTGTTTGTGTTTAGACTGGGATACAACGACCTGGGAGATTCCGGAGTGAAACTGGTGTCTGCGGCTCTGAGGAACCCGGACTGTAAAATCCGGTAAGTCCCAGACTGTGAGAGATTGTGTTTACACTCACTGGGTGTCTGACACTGAACATTAATATGATCAGTAATTGTGTCACTGATAAACACTGGGGATTTGCACCGTCTCCTGTCTCTCTGTGTCCCTCACCCTCACTCTCTCTCATCTCCAGGCTGAACAGTGTCGGTCTCACAGATTCTGGAGCCGAGGATCTCGCCTCCGCCCTCAGTAGAAACCCCTCACTGACGGAGCTGAACCTGAATGGGAATAAACTGGGAGATTCCGGAGTGAAACTGGTGTCTGAAGCTCTGAGGAACCCGGACTGTAAAATACAGACACTGTGGTAAGTCCCAGACTGTGAAAGATTGTGTTTACACTCACTGGGTGTCTGACACTGAACATTAATATGATCAGTAATTGTGTCACTGATAAACACTGGGGATTTGCACCATCTCCTGTCTCTCTGTGTCCCTCACCCTCACTCTCTCTCATCTCCAGGCTGGAACGTGTCGGTCTCACAGATTCTGGAGCCGAGGATCTCGTCTCCGCTCTCAGTACAAACACCTCACTGACGGAGCTGAACCTGACAGGCAACTCCCTCACAGACCGATGTGTCCCCGCTCTCCGCGACCTCATACTGACCCTCCCGAGACTGGAGCGGATCGGGTGAGTGTTTGTGTTAATGTTTAATGTGATCAAATATCAGGGGATCCATCCATCCATCCGCGGGCTTCTTTCTCCTGTGATTTTGTTCTGTAAGTGTTGTTGAAATATTAACCCCAGTCCCTGTTATTGACACTGTTGTTTCATCTGTTTATTTCCTCTTTATTCCTCCACATGTTTCAGGCTGGGGGTGAATAAGTTCGGTCCAACCGGGAAGAAGGAACTGAGGTCGCTGCAGGAACCCAGACCCGGACTGAGAGTGGACGTGTGAACATCTCGTGGTGTAAACGTCACCGCCCTGGGGACTGGAATATTGTTGGCCGATTCCCCGCACTCCCTCCCCTTTAAACGGCCGCCCTCCCTCCCCTTTAAACCCCGACGCTTCCCGGGCGGTGACGTCAGAGGCTGTCACGTGACCCGGGTACTCAGCGCTGCTGATGCTGATGATGATGCCAGATATCCGGTGCTGCCTGCCTGCCATCCAAACATAGAAAATAGGTGCAGGAGTAGAGGCCATTCGGCCCTTCGAGCCTGCACCGCCATTCAATATGATCATGGCTGATCATCCAACTCAGTATCCTGTACCTGCCTTCTCTCCATACCCCCTGATCCCTTTAGCCACAAGGGCCACATCTAACTCCCTCTTAAATATAGCGAATGAACTGTGGCCTCAACTACCTTCTGTGGCAGAGAATTCCAGAGACTCACCACTCTCTGTGTGAAAAATGCTTTCCTCATCTCAATCCTAAAGGATTTCCCCTTATCCTTAAACTGTGACCCATTGTTCTGGACTTCCCCAACATCGGGAACAATCTTCCTGCATCTAGCCTGTCCAACCCCTTAAGATTCTATAAGATCCCCCCTGAATCTTCTAAATTCTAGCGAGTACAAGCCGAGTCTATCCAGTCTTTCTTCATATGAAAGTCCTGACATCCCAGGAATCAGTCTGGTGAACCTTCTCTGTACTCCCTCTATGGCAAGAATGTCTTTCCTCAGATTAGGAAACCAAAACTGTACGCAATACTCCAGGTGTGGTCTCACCAAGACCCTATATAACTGCAGTAGAACCTCCCTGCTCCTATACTCAAATCCTCTATGGCAAGAATGTCTTTCCTCAGATTAGGAGGCCAGAACTGGCCGCGCTGTTATTTATTATATTTATTAATATTTATATTAATTATATTTATATTTTTCACATTATTTATTATATTTATATTTATTATTATATATGATGTATTATATTTATATATAATACTAGACCAAGTGCAGACCCGTTGGGTCTGTTTCCCCCAACGTGCGGTTGTGGGGGGGAGGCGGCATGCAGCGTCACACACTAACTACCCACCCTCCCCCGCACTCACGCTAATGGAGAGGAGGAGGGGAGAGAGAGAGAGAGGGGGAGGGGGAGAGGAGAGGGAGGGGGGGAGGAGAGAGGGAGTGCTGAGAGGGGGTGAGATGAGGGACGGGGGAGCGGGGAGGGAGGGTGGATGGAAGGGGGTAGGGGTGTGTGGAGGGAAGGGGGGTTTAGTGGAGGGACGGTGGGGGAGGTGAGAAGGGGGAGAAAAAGAGGGGGGAGTGGAGAGGGGGACGGAGAGGGGGGAAAGGAGGAGGGAGGGAAGGAGGGGGGGAAGGAAAGTGGGGAAGGAGAGAGGGGGAGGAGAGGTGGGGGAGTGAGGAGGGGGGGAGGGAGAGGAGAGGGGGGAGAGAGAGTGCCTTTTTACTTCAACCCAAACCCAAACAACCATTTGCAGGCAGTACGTTTTTACCTCTAACCATATTTTCATTTTCAAACCAAATTAAGGGTACTCGCAGTGCTGTAGACATTTGTCAGTGTCATTCAGAGCTCTGAATGAGGCACACCACTTGCAGAGACTGATTGAGGCACACCACTTGCAGAGACTGATTGAGGCACACCACCTCCTGGTTTTATAGTCCCTCCCCCTCCCTCCAGCAGGGGCAGCAGAGAGAATGGGGAATTTTGTAAAAACATTAATATCTCTGTCAATTTTCATCGACGGGAAAAATCCTCGGCACACATGCGGCGGAGGGGAACTCTGAACGAGGTGGCCGTAGATGGCGGTGTACTCTCAGAAATCGCAGCACAGAAAGCCAAAACCGGTCAAGAACAGACTTTTAGTAATATAGATAGATAATATAATATAACATTATTATCTATAGGGAGGTTTCACGGCAGTCGGGTCACGACCCATGACCCGTACTGTTGCTACGTTACTCCAAGTGGATTACACGCGATGTACTGCAGGTAGGCACTTACCATTGTTTCCAGCGTAGCGGGCCCGTTAAAACCCGCTGAAATTGTCCATTTTTGCGCTGAAATAATTATGGAAATCGGGATAAGCGTGAGGGACATTTAGCCTACTTCACAATTCCAAAAGTGAGGAGAATTTGAATTTGAATTTTGAATTTGAATTTGATTCCTTGAATTTGAATTTGATTTGAATTTGTTTCCTTTATTGTCATTCAGACCTTTCGGTCTGAACGAAATTACGTTGCCTGCAGTCATACACAGTAACAATAAATAACAAAACATACAATAAACACAAATTAACATCCACCACAGTGAGTTCACCAGGCACCTCCTCACTGTGATGTAGGCAAAAGTCTTAGTCTCTGTCTCTTCCCTCCTTGTTCTCCCTCTGCGCTGAGGCGATCGATCCAGGCCGAAGATGCCGCCCTCCAGTCCAGCGGACCTCCGTGGTGATGTCGCCGTTGCCCAAAGCCGGAACGCCGTCTCCGCTCCGAGTCGGCCTGCCACAGCCTCAGCTCCGAGTCCCGCAGCCCCACTTACCATTGGGGCTGCAGGTGCCTCTCGCCATACCCCCTGATCCCTTTAGCCACAAGGGCCACATCTAACTCCCTCTTAAATATAGCCAATGAACTGTGGCCTCAACTACCTTCTGTCGCAGAGAATTCCACAGATTCACCACTCTGTGTGTGAAAAAAAATGCTTTTCTCATCTCGGTCCTAAAGGATTTCCCCCTTATCCTTAAACTGTGACCCCTAGTTCTGGACTTCCCCAACATCGGGAATAATCTTCTTGCATCTAGCCTGTCCAACCCCTTAAGAATTTTGTACGTTTCTATAAGATCCCCCCTCAATCTTCTAAATTTTAGCGAGTACAAGCCGAGTCTATCCAGTCTTTCTTCATAATAAAGTCCTGACATCCCAGGAATCAGTCTGGTGAACCTTCTCTGTACCTCCTCTATGGCAAGAATGTATTTCCTCAGATTAGGAGACCAAAACTGTACGCAATACTCCAGGTGTGGTCTCACCAAGACCCTGTACAACTGCAGTAGAACCTCCCTGTTCTTATACTCAAATGCTTTTGCTATGAATGCTGATGGCCTTCCTGAGGCACCGTGTGTGGTAGATGACCTCCAAGGCTGGTAGCTGTGTCCCAATGCTCCTCTGCGCTCTGTGGACGACGCGCTGAAGAGCTCTTCTCTCCGCGTCCGTGCAGCTGAGATACCACACAGAGATGCCATACGTTAATATGCTCTCTGTGGTGCAGCGGTAAAACGTTGTCAGCAGCTGTTGGGGCAGACCAGTATTTTTTTAATATCCTCAGGAAGAACAGTCGTTGCTGTGCCTGATGGGGATGAGTCAGAGTATAGAAGTGAGATCGAGCAACTGTCGATATGGTGCCAGCACAATAACTTGGCCCTCAACACCAGTAAAACCAAGGAACTGATTGTGGACTTTGGAAGGAGTAGGAGGGGGACCCACAGCCCCGTTTATATCAACGGGTCGATGGTTGAAAATGTCAAGAGCTTCACATTTCTGGCGTGCATATCTCTGAAGAGCTTTCCTGGTCTGAGAATACTAATGCAATCATCAATAAAGCTCATCAGCGCCTCTACTTCCTGAGAAGATTACGGAGAGTCGGTTTGTCAAGGAAGACTTGATAGGGAGAATACTGATGTGCCTTCCCGATCCCCCATTTGCTTTGATAGCATTTCAGTCTCAGTCACAGAGGCTGACGTCAGGAAATCATTCAGAGGGGTGAACCCCCGAAAAGCACCTGGACCTGATGGTATACCCGGTCATGTTCTAAAAACCTGTGCGGACCAACTGGCTGGAGTTTTTACGGACATTTTCAACCTCTCACTTCTGAGGTCTGAGGTCCCCACTGTAACGGGTGTAGCTTGGACCCAATAGCAGCACAGAATCAGGCAGGTATAATTGGTAATGAACCTTATTACGATACTGTAACACAGAGTAGTAACACGGGAATGGGTACACCGTACTCACACAGAGGCTCAGGATTGAGCGAGGGTTCCGAAGAGGGGCAGGCAGGAGACGTAGTCGGGGTAGCGGAAGGTCCGGTAACCAGGAGAACCAACACACGATGCAAACAAACCAGCGAGGGACAGACGAAAGGAGAGTCGAAGCCAGGCAGGTAGTCGAGGAGCCGTTGCAGGGATACACCAAACAGCCCAGGAGAGAGGCAGACAGAAACCAGGAGGTCGGGGACAGAAGGCTGAGGTGATATCCGGGAAGACGACAGGACGGAATGGTCAGGGGCAGGCAGGTTCGAATTCGTGTAGGCAGTCGGGAAATCGCTGGAGAGTCTTGCATGAATGCTGAGAACAATCTGGCACTGTGTGAATGGTGAGGAGAGTCTATATACCGGGTTAATAGGTGATCCGAGGCAACTGAGTGCAACAGGTGAGGAGAGTTAGGCTGATGAGAGGGGAGTGGCAGGCAGGCAGGTGAGGAGAAGGAGGGACCGGTGGAAAAGTACTGGGAGGTGAAGTGGATGTGAATGAGGAGAGGGCAGACTGTGACAGAACCCCCCCCCCCTCAAGGGACGGCTCCTGACGTCCCAAAACAACAAACAAAAAAACAATAAAGAAAATAAACCCAATCCCACGCAGAGATGGGTGGGAGGAGGGGGACCGGAGGAGGGCTAATATTCGTCCGAGACATCCATGTCCGCATCCTCCTCCATGGCATCAGAGGAAAGCTCCATCTCGTCAGCACTGGGCGCCTCAGACGGAAGAGGGGACAGAGTCTCAGGGGCGGCGACCCCTCTGGAAGTGGCGGACTTGTACGGCTGGTCGGGATGACGCCGGTGAAACTCCCTGATGAGGGAGGCGTCCAGGATGTGTCGAGCAGGAACCCAGGACCTCTCCTCTGGACCGTAACCCTCCCCATCGACCAGGTATTGGAGACCAGAGCTTGTCAGGGTGTTGTGGGCGTACTCCACCCACAACAACTGCTGGGACCAGGAGGAGGGATGCTTGGAGACCATACACCGCAGCGCCGTCTCCACCTCCTGATTCTTCCTTTCAGTCTGGCCGTTGGACTGGGGATGAAATCCGGACGTCAGACTCACGGTGGCCCTCACAAGCGTGCAGAACTCCCTCCAGAACCCAGAGGCAAACTGCGGTCCCCGGTCGGAGACCACATCGACGGGGGGGACCATGGAGCCTGAAGAAGTGGACTAACATGAGCTTGGCCGTTTCCTTGGCTGACGGAAGCTTGGGCAGGGGCACGAAGTGAGCCATCTTGCTAAATCTATCGACCACGGTCCGGATGGTGGTGTGACCACTGGATGGGGGCAGGCCGATAACAAAGTCCAGGGAGATGTGGGACCATGGTCGATGGGGTACAGGCAGTGGAAGCAGATGACCCGCAGGAGCTTGGTGTGAGACCTTGTGCTGGTTGCAAACGGGACAGGCGTTGACAAACTCCCGAGTGTCCTCCTCCAGCGATGCCCACCAGAACCTCCGTAGCACGATCTCCTTGGTCCGCTGAATGCAGGGATGACAGGCGAGTTGAGAGCTGTGGGCCCACTGAAGGACGTCGGACCGCAGGGCAGAAACCACAAACAGGCGATCAGGAGGGCATGCGCTGGGTCCCGGCTGGTTCTCCAAGGCCGCCTTGACCTTCTCCTCCACTTCCCAGGTGAGGGAGGCAACCCTGTGCGAGGATGGGAGGATGGTCTTGGGGCCAGAGGCAGGCTCCTCCTTCGCCAAGAACTGCCGAGAGGGGGCATCGGGCTTCACGTTGCGGAACCCAGGGCGGTAGGAGAGGGAGAAGTTGAAGCGGGTGAGGAAGAGAGACCAGCGGGCCTGACGAGAGTTGAGCCTCTTTGCTGACTGGAGGTATTCAAGGTTCTTGTGGTCAGTCCAAACCAAGAAAGGCTGCTCGGTTCCCTCCAACCAGTGACGCCATTCCTCCAACGCCAACTTAACCGCCAACAGTTCTCGGTTGCCAATGTCATAATTCCTCTCAGCAGGGGTCAGGCGTCGGGAGAAGAAGGCGCATGGATGGAGCTTCTGGTCCCCGGCAGCCCGCTGGGACAGAACAGCTCCCACCCCCACGTCGGAGGCGTCTACCTCCACCACGAACTGTCTCTCTGAGTCCGGAACTTGGAGGATGGGGGCCGATGTAAACCGTGTCTTGAGTGTCTGAAAAGCTTCGTAGGCCGCGGCAGACCACCGGAACGGAACCTTGGAGGAGGTGAGTGCCGTGAGGGGTGCGGCCACAGTACTGTAGCCACGGATGAACCGTCGGTAAAAATTGGCGAACGCCAGGAACCTTTGGAGCTGCTTGCGGGAGTCAGGAACAGGCCAGGTGGTGACAGCAGAGACCTTGGCGGGGTCCATCTTGATGTTCCCTTGGCCAACGATGTATCCTAGGAAGGAGACTGACGGGGAGTAAAACTCGCACTTCTCCGCTTTGACGAAGAGCGAGTTCTCCAGGAGCCGATGTAGAACTGCCTGGACGTGGTGTACGTGTTCCTCCTTGGTCCGTGAAAAGATGAGGATGTCATCAATACAGACGAACACGTACTTGTTCAACATGTCCCTGAGAGCGTCATTGACCAAAGCCTGGAAGACGGCCGGGGCGTTGGTGAGGCCAAAGGGCATCACCAGGTATTCGTAATGTCCCGTGGGAGTGTTGAAGGCGGTCTTCCACTCATCTCCCTCTTTGATGCGGACCAAGTGGTAGGCGTTGCGGAGATCCAACTTTGAAAAGATGGTGGCCCCCTCCAGGAGCTCGAAAGCAGAGGAGATGAGTGGGAGACGGTAGCGATTCTTCACCGTGATGCTGTTGAGCCCCCGGTAATCTATGCAGGGACGCAGAGATTTGTCCTTCTCCACGAAGAAGAACCCAGCCCCAGCAGGAGACGAGGAGGGACGGATGAGACCAGCAGCCAATGAGTCGCTTATGTATTTCTCCATAGCGCCTCTTTCAGGGGCGGACAGGGAGTAAAGGCGACCCCTAGGAGGAGCGGAACCAGGCAGGAGGTCTATGGCGCAGTCATAGGGCCGATGAGGAGGAAGGGAGGTGGCCCTACACTTGCTAAAAACCTCCCCAAAGTCATGGTACTTGGCTGGGACCCCCGTCAGATCTGGAGCAGTACTGGAGCAGGTGGCCGGTTGAGGAGCTGAGGCTTGCTTCAGGCACACTTGGTGACAGGAAGGGCTCCAACCCAAGATGACCCCCATCCTCCAGTCGATGTTGGGGTTGTGTCGCCGAAGCCAGGGGTAACCCAGGATGAGGGGAAGACGGGGAGACTGCAGGATGTGGAACTGGATGGTCTCATGGTGATTACCAGACAGGAGCATGCGCACTGGGACCGCCTGGTGAGAAACAGTCCCCAGGAGATGGCCATCGAGGGCGTTGGCGGGAACAGGTTTAGGCAGGGGAACACAACTGATGCCTAGCTGATGGGCTAGTTCCATGTCCATAAGATTAATGTCACAACCAGTCTATGAAGGTGGCGAGTGTGTGAGAACCATCAGACAACAGCAGACGGGCATGACAAAGAGGGCGTCGGGCAGAGGAAAGTTCAGAGGTTCGACTCACCAGTAATTCCTCCGCTACTGGCGAGTCTGGCCCTTTTACTGGACACTTGCAGATGTAATGACCCGCCAGGCCACAGTAGAGACAGAGGTTCCCCCCACGCCGACGTTCACGTTCCTCGGGGGTGAGATTGGTGCGACCCACCTGCATGGGTTCGGGTTGCCTTGACGGTAGCCCCGACGAGGGTAGTCCAGTCTCCGGAGGAAAACGAGCTTGGGTGGATAGCTGGCGGTCCGCCTGTCCCTGTCGCCGCTCCCGACGTCTCGCCAGGATGCGTCGGTCCAGACGGGTCGTTAACTCGATAAGCCCATCCAGAGAAGAAGGAAGGTCGTGGGACACCAACTCATCCTTGATATAGTCATTCAAGCCCAGCAAGAAAGCATCACACTGGGCCGGGGCGTTCCAATCATTCTGACAGGCCCTGGTGTGAAAGTCGATGGCGAAGTCAGCGACGCTCTGGTTCCCCTGGCTCAACCCCAGCAGACCTCCCGCAGCATCTGGACCCATCGAAACCTCACCGAACACCTTGCGAAGCTCCGCGGCGAAGGCCTGGAAAGAGGAGCAAGCTGGCGTGCGTCGCTCCCATTCAGCCGTTCCCCACAGCCGAGCTCTGCCAGTCAGGTGATTAATGGTAAACGCCACTCTCGCCGCTTCCTGGGCGAAGGTGTAGAGTGTAGCGCTCCGGGGTTCCCACCCGAGGCTCAGGTGATGGTCCTGACGGACCGGGAGCTGGTGCTGTTGGAGCCGGAGGCGAAGCCTGGGGTGTAGCCTGGGCGAGGGTTGTCGTCAGCTGTTGGACCTGGGTGGCTAGTGCAACCAATGCCTGCTCATGGCTTGACACAGCCTGTCGAACCTTGGAGTTGCAGGCAGTGAGCATAGCTTCGTGCTGCAGGAGCGTGTGCTCAATCCTCTCGAAGCGGTTTGACGGAGACGTTGTGTGCGCTGAGTCCATTGTTGGCCAGATTGTACTGTAACCGGTGTAGCTTCGATCCAATAGCAGCACAGAATCAGGCAGGTATAATTGGTAATGAACCTTATTACGATACTGTAACACAGAGTAGTAACACGGGAATGGGTACACCGTACTCACACAGAGGCTCAGGATTGAGCGAGGGTTCTGAAGAGGGGCAGGCAGGAGACGTAGTCGTGGTAGCGGAAGGTCCGGTAACCAGGAGATCCAACACACGATGCAAACAAACCAGCGAGGGACAGACGAAAGGAGCGTCGAAGCCAGGCAGGTAGTCGAGGAGCCGTTGCAGGGATACACCAAACAGCACAGGAGAGAGGCAGACAGAAACCAGGAGGTCGGGGACAGAAGGCTGAGGTGCTATCCGGGAAGACGACAGGACGGAATGGTCAGGGGCAGGCAGGTTCGAATCCGTGTAGGCAGTCGGGAAATCGCTGGAGAGTCTTGCATGAAAGCTGAGAACAATCTGGCACTGTGTGAATGGTGAGGAGAGTCTATATACCGGGTTAATAGGTGATCAGAGGCAACTGAGTGCAACAGTTGAGGAGAGTTAGGCTGATGAGAGGGGAGTGGCAGGCAGGTGAGGAGAAGGAGGGACCGGTGGAAAAGTACTGGGAGGTGAAGTGGATGAGAGTGAGGAGAGGGCAGACTGTGACACCCACCTGCTTTAAAAGGGCATCAATTATACCGGTGCCCAAGAAGAGTAAGGTGACATGCCTCAATGACTATCGACCAGTGGCACTAACGCCGGTGGTGATGAAGTGCTTTGAGAGGCTGATCATGGAGCAAATCAACTCCTACCTCGACAAAAACCTGGACCCACTGCAGTTCGCTTACCGCCACAACAGATCAATGGTGGATGCGATCTCGCTGGCCCTCCACTCCGCTCTGGACCACTTGGACAACAAAAACTCATATGTCAGGCTGTTATTCATTGATTACAGCTCGGCATTTAACACAATCATCCCCTCCAAAATGGTTACCAAACTCGCAGAACTGGGTCTCTGAGCATCCCTCTGCAACTGGATCCTCGACTTCCTCATCCACAGACCACAGTCTGTTCGTATTGGTGGAAATGTGTCAGCCTCGATAACAATCAGCACGGGAGCACCTCAAGGCTGCGTGCTCAGCCCCCTGCTGTACTCACTCTATACCCATGACTGCGTAGCGAACCACAGTGCGAACTCCATCATCAAGTTCATTGATGACACCACTGTTGTGGGGCGTATCACTGGTGGGGATGAGTCGGGGTAGAGAAGAGAGATCGAGCAACTGTCCATATGGTGCCAGCGCAATAACCTGGCCCTCAACATCAGCAAAACCAAGGAACTGATTGTGGACTTTGGAAGGAGTAGGAGGGGGACCCACAGCCCCATTTATATCAACGGGTCGATGGTTGAAAGGGTCAAGAACTTCAAATTCCTGGGCGTGCACATCTCTGAAGATCTTTCCTGGTCCGAGAACACTAACGCAATTATCAAAAAAGCTCATCAGCGCCTCTACTTCCTGAGAAGATTACGGAGAGTCGGTTTGTCAAGGAAGACTCTCTCTAACTTCTACAGGTGCACAGTCGAGAGCATGCTGACCGGTTGCATCGTGGCTTGGTTCGGCAATTTGAGCGCCCTGGGGAGGAAAAGACTACAAAAAGTAGTAAACACTGCCCAGTCCATCATCGGCTCTGACCTTCCTTCCATCGAGGGGATTTATCGCAGTCACTGCCTCAAAAAGGCTGACAGTATCATCAAAGACCCACACCATCCTGGCCACACACTCCTCTCCCTGCTACCTTCAGGTAGAAGGTGCAGGAGCCTGAAGACTGCAACAACCAGGTTCAGGAATAGCTACTCCCCCACAGCCATCAGGCTATTAAACCTGGCTCGGACAAAACTCTGATTATTAATAACCACTTTCTGTTATTTGCACTTTACCAGTTTATTTATTCATGTGTGTATATATTTATATTATGGTATATGGACACAATGATCTGTTTTATAGTAAATGCCTACTATTTTCTGTGTGCTTAAGCAAAGCAAGAATTTAATTGTCATATACAGGGACACATGACAATAAACTCACTTGAACTTGAATATATAT